>NC_054702.1:49204262-49363871 GCF_016097555.1 Gigantopelta aegis
GCTCAGCGTCAGTTATTGACTATTTGCCCCTTTCAACACAAAATTTTGGAGACAAAAGAAAAAAGCTCTGTGAATTTGAGAAACCACTTCCTCAGATGCAATTATTAAACAATAGCGCTTCCGTTCTAGAACAGAAACAAACGGAGCATCATTGCAGCCTGCACTTAAGTGAACACATTCTTTTCACAATACTTGTCAGGCAACTAGAATACTGGGCAGTCAAAAAATGATGGAACTATACATCTAGACACGCGTCATAGTATATAAATGGCCTAGAACTGCCACTATATTTATTGAAAACTGTTGGGATACACAGTACTAACAAATGCACTGATATATAGACTATAATGTTATAAAAGCCTAACATACTAAAATCAAAGTCCGTTAGGCAAAACTAGGCAAATTATAGATAAAACGGATAGTTACCATTTGTAATTGTAATTACAGTTAGCAGTTTTTAGTTATCCTTTAATGAAATTCTTATTATTTCCAATTGAAAAACCCCCACCAAAAACAAAACCGTGTTTCTTGTTCCAGAGAGAGAGAGAGAGAGAGAGAGAGAGAGAGAGAGAGAGAGAGAGAGAGAGAGAGAGAGAGAGAGTATAAGTGTTTTGATATATGTTTGTTTTATGGCTAAGCGAACAACCACAGCTTTTTTTCACCAAAAATAATGCCAATATAATGAAAGAAAGAAGGAAGGAAATGTTTTATTTAACGACGCACTCAACACATTTTATTTACGGTTATATGGCGTCAGACATATGGTTAAGGCCCACACATATATTGAAGGAGGAAACCTGTTGTCGCCACTTCATGGGCTACTCTTTTCGATTAGCAGCAAGGGATCTTTTATATGCACCATCTCATAGACAGGGTAGCACATACCACGGCCTTTGATGTACCAGTCGTGGTGCACTGGCTGGAGAGAGAAATAGCCCTATGGGCCCACCGACGGGGATCGATCCCAAACCGACCGCGCATCAAGCGAGCGCTTTACCACTGGGCTACGTCTCGCCCCGCCAATGTAATGACACCCAACCTTTAAAGTACTATAATTAAATTATTACCACTACATTAGTATCATAATAAAGTTGTACCAGGTGAACTAACAACAGATCTTTGTTCGACATTATCTTTATTGTTCGCAATTTTTGGTGCTGGAATGGAAGTACTTGTGCTTTTTATATGAATATAAAATGTAACTGTAATCCTCTGAATGGAAGTAAAAGAATTAGATAAAAGATTGTTTGGCGTTTTGTCAAGTACAGGATTTGTCATCGTTATTGAGATATAAGCAGATGAAATAACGTTACACAATCGATTGAAAAATAGACATATGTCAACAGATCCGGAACAATCGACTATCATAAATAAATTAAATGAGGTCAAATCAAAGAGCAACGTAACAGGTCCGTATGCAAGATCACACATAGGGTGTCGATAGAGGGCTGGTCGCAGTCCTACATGTACCCTTCACTGTTGCGATGCGATAGAACACTCTCCATTCCCGTCACCAGGATTCCAGCCTTCCAAAGTCGTATACAAATGACATATTACGATTTGATTTCCCTGTACGTACAACGTCAGTTTAAATGTCGTAACCATCGTAGTTTATCTATAGGTGTCTTTCGCGCATGGCACGTAGATAAAAGTAAGTGGGAACACCTGTTAAGTATTATCCAGTCACTGTAAAATGTGTTCCATTATATTGATCTAAAACTAATTTCTTCATGGCAAACCAGGGCCCGAGCGTATAAAACCTTTAAAGTCCAGACTCAAAACAAAGTCTGTTTGTACATTATATTTGTATTGCCGAACCTTTATTAGATTAAGATTTTATTAATTAGTGTGTACTTTAAAATTCATTGTACTGGTATTAGGGTATTTTTTTTAAATAAGCAGTCACGTTCGAAAAATATTTAAAAGAGGACAAACAATATCTAAATTTTTGTTATACAAGCGTCCATTTCAAGAGAAAATTTAACTTTTACAGACAAAATACTATAAACGTATATTGGCGTACCATTATTTTTACATTTTAAATGTAAGGCCTATTCACATTAATTGCATATACCGAATCACTGTGCCGAAAGTTACACTATTCACTTTCTAATCCACATATTATTAGTATTGCATAGGATTATAATCCATACTGACTGTTATAAAAGCGTTTTTTCGAATGGATCTCTTGAAACGTGTCTGTTTTCAGAAAAGGTGTATGTTTTCAATAGCGCTGATTTCTATTGTGACACATTCTAATGCATGTATTTAAATTAGTTTATTTAGGTATTTAATAATCGTTACTACTATACATATTATATCACCATTGACTAAATTCCTATATCCCACTAACAGTAACAATATACAATGTGTGTGTATGTGTGTGTGTGTGTGTGTGTGTGTGTGTGTGTGTTTATTTATTAAGCTGCACATTGCCAGTATCGTGTCCCTAACCATCGGAAGATGCTAGTAACTGGCGGGGGCCTGTTATATAATCCGCCTTTCAACTGGGAGGGCTAAGACATTACATAATATTCAGAGTTGAGACCTGTGTACCCGCTCCATACCTCTTGTGACGCATATGGTGTTGAATAATCACATTGCACAATTGTATTTTGTCTCACAAATTAAAGTTTGCGTCTGACGTTGCTAAGACTAAGAACCAAAGGTAGTCTACAACACAAAGATAAATGTATATCCTAAATTAACCTCCACGTGTACACTTGTACCTCGTAGAACGTATTAGTAACATTTTAACTGCAGTCAGTCTACTGAACTACTATATTCGTGAGCTCGCTTGAAATACTTGCGTCACAGGATCGAACCACTTCGATGGATCCATTCACCTGATTGTTTTTTCTCGTTCCAACCAGTGCACTACAACTGGTCAAAGGCCGTGGTATGTGCTTTCCTGTCGGTGGGAAAGTGCATAATATTATAAAAGATCCCTTGCTGCATCATTCGAAAGAGGTAACGGGTTTCCTCTGATAACTACATGTCAAAATTACCAAATGTTTGACATCCAATAGCCGATGATTAATTAACCAATGTGCTCTAGTGGTGTCGTTAAACAAAACAAACTTTAAACTTCAATATATATTCGTGAAGAGTACATATGATTTCTAAACGATTAAAACATATACCAGCATATACCAGGCAGTAAAACCTTGCCGCAACCGTAATTAACCAAATAAAACCATATTTTAATAAGTTTGTTTTGTTTAACGACACCACTAGAGTACATTAATTTATTAATCATCGACTATTAGATGTCAAACATTTGGTGATTTTGTAATATAGTCTTAGAAAGGAAACCCGCTACATTTTTTCATTAGTAGCAAGGGATATTTTATGTGCATCATCTCATAGACAGAATAGCGCATACCACTGCCTTTGATAAACCAGTTGTGGTGCACTGGCTGGAGCGAAAAATAGCCAATGGGCCCACCGACTGGGATCGATCCCAGACTGATCGCGAACGCTTAGAACCATTGGGCTACGTCCCGCCTGCCCCTTATTAAACGTCATGAAACCGCAGTAGTGTAAAACACTGTACCAGAGTCGTACTACAAAGGCTCAAGGAATAACGGCGTTTTGCTCTGGATAGTGTTTGTGAGAGACGAAAATTAATTTGTATTTACCATATTCTGACGATGGATCCTCCACCTCAGTGCATAGGCTTATGGGTCCCATTTTTGTATGGGGGAATGCTGTTTTTGTTCACAATTTAAAAGATTCTTGGGTTATAGTAGGCCTACAGTAACTATGCAAAATAATCCTTAAAATAGTTTAATTTGTTTTTAATGGCTAATTTTATGATTCATATGCCAGTTTTTAAGATGTCACGTCCAAAGCCATCCAATTTAAAATGTATCCTTTCGAAAGAGGTAACGGGTTTCCTCTGATAACTACATGTCAAAATTACAAAATGTTTGACATCCAATAGCCGATGATTAATTAACCAAGGTGCTCTAGTGGTGTCGTTAAACAAAACAAACTTTAAACTTCAATATATATTCGTGAAGAGTACATATGATTTCTAAACGATTAAAACATATACCAGCATATACCAGGCAGTAAAACCTTGCCGCAACCGTAATTAACCAAATAAAACCATATTTTAAAAAGTTTGTTTTGTTTAACGACACCACTAGAGTACATTAATTTATTAATCATCGACTATTAGATGTCAAACATTTGGTGATTTTGTAATATAGTCTTAGAAAGGAAACCCGCTACATTTTTTCATTAGTAGCAAGGGATATTTTATGTGCATCATCTCATAGACAGAATAGCACATACCACTGCCTTTGGTAAACCAGTTGTGGTGCACTGGCTGGAGCGAAAAATAGCCAATGGGCCCACCGACTGGGATCGATCCCAGACTGATCGCGAACGCTTAGAACCATTGGGCTACGTCCCGCCTGCCCCTTATTAAACGTCATGAAACCGCAGTAGTGTAAAACACTGTACCAGAGTCGTACTACAAAGGCTCAAGGAATAACGGCGTTTTGCTCTGGGTAGTATTTGTGAGAGACGAAAATTAATTTGTATTTACCATATTCTGACGATGGATCCTCCACCTCAGTGCATAGGCTTATGGGTCCCATTTTTGTATGGGGGAATGCTGTTTTTGTTCACAATTTAAAAGATTCTTGGGTTATAGTAGGCCTACAGTAATTATGCAAAATAATTCTTAAAATAGTTTAATTTGTTTTTAATGGCTAATTTTGTGATTCATATGCCAGTTTTTAAGATGTCACGTCCAAAGCCATCCAATTTAAAATGTATCCCCCATGACGTCTAGGACCCTGATCATTGCCCCCTCCCTCCCCCAACTTAATCAGTAAGATCTAGTGCGTTTAATGAAAAAAATAATTGGGTTATAATACTATGCAGAATAATCCTTAAAATAGTTTTTAAATTGTTGTTTAAAAATGACTAAGTTTGCGATTCAGATGCCAAGAAAAGGCATTTAAAGAGGAAGCTGAAGTTGGTTCGATATTCAATGTTCATCATTCAGTATTGAATATTGCTCTGACAAAACAACATGGAACATTCAGGTTTTTGCTGAATTATGCAACATTCTTCAAAATCTACAATACAAATTTAAGTGTATGTTGTATGATAATATAATGAATCTAGGGTGGCTTAGGGATATAAAATAATATGGTGTGGCTCGGAACTAAAGCACAGAGCTAAGCGAAATATACAAAACAAAATGATTATATAGCAAAACAATCAACATACACAAACATCTGAAACTAAACATAGGACTATGATAAACAGCTAGATGTTCAGTAGTGCACCTCCCACCGATATATAACAAATACAGGGTGGCTCAGGGGAAACGTTCACGGCAATGCCCCGTTAAAATATATATATTACACAATTATAACTACACCACACTCGTTTACAACGTACGTTACAGGCACACAATTCTGAAACTAAACATAGAAAGTTTATGAAATTCTACTGATCCATCAATGGAAATGTGAAGAACCCAGGGTAGCCCAAGACTGCTGTAAACTTGCACTAGCGTACTGAACACATCTCTAGCATATGATAAACATTCTATGTTTAGTTTCAGAACTGTGGGTCCAGTCTGAATATTGAGCTGAACTCCGAATTTAAAACTGTTACGGGGCGTCGCGTTAGCAGTCTTGAGCCACCCTAGGTTCTTCACATTTCCATAGAACATAGGGCCTACATGCACTAGCTGATGGATCTGTAAAAATTCACAAACTTTCTATGTTTAGTTCCAGAATTGTGTGTATGTAAACAGTGTGGTGTAGCTGTACTGTGTACCATATATTTTGACGGGGCGTTACCGTGGAAGTTTCCCCTGAGCCACCCTGTGTTTATTATTTATGGGTTAGTTGTGCACTACTGAACACATCTCAATCATATGATAAATATAAATGGTTTATTTCTAAGACACTCTAAACTGGTTGTTTTGATAGACAAACACTTGTATTTGAATTTAAGTTTTTAAAGAGTGTTAATTGCATCTTGCAGAAATTTATTCTGAATGTTGAATGTTAATGTCTGGGGACATCCAGTTACAAACAATTTCTGGGGGAGCCTACTCCCGGATCCCCTTAAACGTCTCGGGCATGCTAAAAAGTGTGTGTGTGTGTGTGTGTGTGTGTGTGCGTGCGTGCGTGCGCGCGCACATGCTGCTTCCTACGCCAGTACCGGACCCATGATAATTGTCCCCCCCCCCCCCCAACTTAATAATCCCCGCTCATAAGGGCATGTGAAGTATGTTTTACCCAAACTATCGTCCCTTTTTCATTTTAAGAAAAATGGAGCAGGTCAACTTGCCCTAAAACCAGGTCGCCTCATACCAACTCGCCTGCACTGTTTAGTCAACTCACACTGAAAATTTTACCAACTTGCCGAAAATGCACTTTATTTTGTTCAAAGTATAATAAATTAGATTTGATGGAATTGCAATATATTTCTGCATTACACAAAACAAAAACAACAACAAACAAACCCACAAAAGAAACAGTATTATATTCAGTCGCGCTTCAAGATTGAACCTAGTCCTAGGTTCAGTTGCCTTGGTCGGTTAGCACTTGACACAAATATTAAAATGCGGCTGGACCAACTCTACTTTCTGTTCCCCGCCACAGGAAGTAATGAGGTTTTCTTGCGATTGTTTATACTTTTTAGATATTGAAACAAATATATATGGTGTTTTTGTTTAAAGTAGGTTTTGAAATTGAAAATGAGTAGGATAACAGCAGAATTGACACTTAATGACATTGATGATTGGTTTAAGATTGGAAAGAAGGCGGCAGCTAAAATCGCCTCGGTTCCAAGCAGCAAAACTGGTGGTCGACGAATAGACCCGAAGACTGGCGAAGCATGTATACGACCTGTAGATTTGGATGCATTTGTTCCACAGTATAAACGGTGTGTTAATGGGCAAATTATTGGTATAGTATAATCATTCCTCAATTTATATTGTCACCTAGTGCACGGGTGGTAACCAGTCATTTCGTACCCAATTTTACCATTTCGTACCCAAGTCATTTTGTACCCTGGTAATTTCGTACCATGTCTGTTTGGTCATTTTGTACATTGGTCATTTTGTACCTCAATCATTTATTGTGCAGCTTAGTTGAATGATAGATAGTAAAATGTTGAATTATTGATTTAAAAAATAAACATTAGGCTTATGCAACTATATTGAAGCCCTACCACCTTCATGTGGCAATATATACATATAATATGTTCAGAAAAGTGAATTCAATAGGGTTAAAGGTAGGGTCAACTCAAACTAGAGCCTTATGTGTTGGAAAGATGCATACCTGGACCACCAACACATACTGACACTTTAGCAAATGAGAAACGCGTAATTTTAACGTTAATAAAAAAAACATGATTATTCCTGCTAACTGGGGGCAGTCATTTTGTTTCATTTTTGTGACGTCCGGTGGAATAGCTTGGGGCGAAGTGACGTCAGCTCCTGACCATCTCCTGTATGCACAGTGTAAACAAAAGCAATAATTTTCGACAAGGCGCTTCTCTTTGATCAACCTGACTTGTAAAACAGCATAAATGATGGAATAATATAATAAACTATTGAACTCAATATATTTCAAATTGCATTAACAGAACAAAATGGGGTTATAGTATTTTTCTCTGTTAAATAATCCAAAGGAAAAATGTACACTATTAGGCCTATTGGAGCAAAAACGACAACCCATGATACCCAAGTGATAATTTTCTTTTCTTTGGGACTACGTAATTGGTCAGTTTTGGGGTTTTTTAGATGGAAAAGTCTACTTAATCAATAGTTTTACAGAACTATTTACAGTAATAAACCATGTCCATTACCATTTTAGGGGCGACAGGTAATATTCCACAATACCGGTATGTATTTTTGTGTCTAGACAGCGTCAGTTAATTGGCTCGTCTGGTTACCAATCAAATACACACACCTGCCAATCAGGAATCACAGGTAGAAGCAACTAACAGCATAGACCAATTGACTAAGAAAACACTCCGTGTATTATTTCAGTACGTAGGTTAATGCATGGACAAAACATTGTTCATTATTTTGACTTGTTGTGTAGCTACTCTGACAATGGTATTTTATTTTGTATTATACTCACTGAGGTGGTACAAAATGGCTGCGCCCGTTATATATAATAGCCGTCACATTTAACCATTTTATTAATTAACTATATTTGATTATACTTGTTGATATTAAGCAATAATGTGCATTATATATCGTTGAATATGCATACCAGGCCAAATGCCTTAATTGTCCTTCCTTTAATGGTCGCTGAAACGCATTTCATTGTTAATTTACTTCTCTTATTCATTTAAACCTTTGCTCACTTTACAAGGTATGTTTACACGTCAACGTTTATTCGTCAACAATAAAAATTAAAAGTGGCATACTATGATAAAAATAAGATACTGAGTATGAAATGACCAAACATTATGGTACGAGATGGTAAAAAGTAGGTACGAAATGGCTATGGCACGAAATGACTGTGGTATGAATTGACCAAAGCACTATGGTACGAAATGACTAGTAACCCATGGGGCACATTACGGCAATACTTTTCTTAACCACACTTACTACTTCCCACCCGACTAATTATTACCCTGCACCTGCTCCCCCACACCCCCCTTTAAATTTTAGGGTTACGGTCGACGACAGTCACTTTTTGGACGCTTGTTTTGGTTTGTACACAATAAATAAAACATCCAACAGTAATTTTGTTATATGTTTGACAAAGGACTAGGAACTTATTTCTTTCATTTTTTAAAACTTAAAATTAATAGTTTGTCCAGAATTATGTAAAATAAAAAAACATACCGACCTGTAAATAGCGGGAAAAATATCTGCCCTGTCCCACCCTCCCCTAATCCTAACAGTAAACACTAACCCCTAACTCTTAACCCTAACCCTAACTAAAAATAATAAGGGGGGGGGGTGGAGGGCTGGTGGATATTATACCAAACAGCGTTTTCTGCTTGTAATAGAAATTTGACAAGGGTCAAAAGTTAGTAAACCAGTTTTTATTACTCATTTTGAATTTGAATGACATCAGTATTCCAATGACGTCACTTTGCATCTTACAATAACCATAAACTGAGTACATGACGTTTCTGTTTTAAGAATGCTGGAAAAATTCCAATGCAGAATTGCTATTGAATTTTTTTTATTTGAACATCACTAATGCACCTGAATGTGTTTGAAGAAAATCTTGTGATTAAAAAATTGTACCTTTTACGAAATATGGATTTCACGTGAAATTACGGTAAAATATGCTATATTTATTTTGTACAAAGCCAAACAAAGGTGCGAAAAGTGACTGTCATTGACCTTAGGAAGAGACATGACGATTAATCAGTTCACAAAAATCTTCCTTATTCCCCCTCCCCATAACAAATTTTAAACATATTTGTCAGAATTAGTTTAAAGCAAGGCTTCTGGAATTTTTATAAAATTCACTAGCCATGGGATTAGTGATTTTTTAATTTACTAGCCACGATAAAAAATTCACTAGCCCTGCTTTACTTTTAAGTAAATACAATTTTACTAAATAATAATAATAATCAGATATTTCACCTAAAGAAGGAGATAGAGGTTAAAAACACTAACATGGGGGTGGGGTAGGGGCAGGATATTCATATTTACAAAATAGACTTAAAGTGCTGTGCCAGACCATACACTAAAATTTCAAATTCCACAATTAAATGGATTCTTAATTCATTGCAATAATATTTTACACCGATATGTAAATAAATAATTACGAAAATGCCCCATAAAAGTATTAAAACATCACTCCCGTAGAACACTGCCGGTAACAACCGAGTAAAATTCTCGGTAAAAACATTTGCCTGTAAATAGCCATGACGTCACGAAGGGAACGCGCTTCACAAACACCTACCACAAGATGACTTCCAGTGCAAGCGAAAGTGGGACCGACAGTGACTGCCAAACTCATTGATCATGCGATTCTTCTTTCGATGATGAATAGTGTAGTAATGACGACTGGTCTAATATTTGTGCAACACAACAAATAATGCCTTATCAGTTTGAACCTGGAACATCTTCCGATGAACCACCGGCCTGACAGATGACGATGAAAATGGTCTTGGAGACAGCTTACCACTAATTTACAACTTTTATTCTTGTTTTGTTCTTTAGCTTTTCGTGTGAATTATTTTGCTACACTGTATGTTCTAATATTTGTGGTGTAGTAGAGAAGACGATAAATAACTCTTGAATTCCACGAGTCAAGTGGACCCGATATCGGTAATTTTAAGAAATAAACAAAAACGACTTTTAGTCCGTCCCATCCCTCTATGAAGATGGGTTTTTTTAATGAACAATTTCAGTTTAGTTTGACGTAAAACAAAAAAGTAAAAGTGTTTTGGAAATAACAAAACAATACTATTTTTTTGTGTGCAGTTGTGAAAACAGTCTGCTCAGAAATAAATAACTTATAGCACATTCCATAGTATGAAACAAGGTTTTCTCTGTGGGAAGGTATAGTAAAATTAATTTAATGTATTTATAGTCTGTTTTACAGGGAACGGCTTTTTTCATACTATGGAATTTACAAGTCATTTATTTCTGAGCTGATTGTTTTCTAAGATGCATACAAAATTAGCTTTTTTTTCTTTTTCTTTTTTTTACCAAAAAACCCTACATTTTTGTAAGATGGGACGGACTAGGCTATATATACTTGTTTGTACTTTATTGTTTTAATGTTCTCGAACTGTAAAGAAAAATCTCACAAATAAACGAGATGCAAACGACAACAAATTGGATCTCGATGATTGCACGAACTGTGCATGAAAAAACAAACTGACCGGAGTTGAAAGCATAATGCAATTTGGGACATTGACGATATGCACCCCAAGGTCGTTTTGGTGTGGATGGCGTCGGCTTGTTGTCATTTGTCATTTGCAGTCACAACGGTCTCCGGCATTTTCTTCCTGTCCAGTATTTTCACGTTGTTTTAATCAAATTCACACACAGATTTCTCACAGCAACATTACTAGGAAATGCGTGAAGACTAAATTTATTGGCTTTTGTATTGCTACAGCCGCCAACAACACACCGTTTAATCATAATAAACACAAAAAAAGCAATGAACAATGGTGACTATCGAAAGGAGTTCCCTTCGTGACGTCACAGATCAAATCTTACGGAAATTCCCAAAACGAATTCAGCTGGTTCTGTTTTTCAGGGGAATATTTTTAAATGGAAAATATACCGGTGTATAATTTTTTTACCTTTTAAAAAAAAAAAATTCTAATCATATTAAATAATATCTTGATTGATATAGCTCAATACATCATACATCTGGAACAGCACTTTAAACTGCAACATTTTACAATTCACTAGCCGTCGGGCATGGCAATATTTACTGACTAGCTGTACATTGAATATCACTAGCCACTGGAGTGGGGCTACCATAATCTAGAATCCCTGGTTAGGGTTATAGGACTCGAACTTGAAGGCACCGGCCATCATTGTGATATAAATTGCTATAGTTAGAAAGCATCACAGACAGTACTACTGTGCCATTGGTTTAAGCTACTCAACAATGACAAAATGTATACACACTGCCAATATTTAACATTTGCACAGTTAAAATATGTCAACCTTTCAGTCATGTTTATTTGCTGCAAAAGTAACTTTAAAAAAAATTGCCATAGGCAATCACAAAACTGCCGTCGTTGGACGGGATAGTTATATACAATACCTTTTAAAACATTTTGTTTTATAAAACCAACATAATGTTTATATTTCATAATCCAATATCGCTGTGTTTTGAATATTCTGTGTAAAATGTCCTCCACATGTGTGCTTTCATTGGTGCTTTTAGTAGAAATGTAGTACAGAAGACAGAATGAGGCATTATGGGACTAAAGGTTTGTTTTATTCTGTAGACATTAAATTCATTTCATCACAAAAAAGCCTAACAGGCCTGGGAATAATTTTTTTAGTGGTGCCTGTCAAAATGATCTATATGTCAATCAATTTGAGCCTGTCAAATATGAAACACTGCCTGACAACCAAATGTTGAAATTATGTTACTGTTGTCCTTTATTAATTGTATATCGTGAAAAAACGTGAAACGGGCTACTTCATAAACCGGTCTATTTATATTTGACTTGTTTTTAAGGAATCTGCATATGATTGAACCCTGACATCAACATGTTACATACTTTTGGGCAATTCCACGGTGACGAACGTTACATAACAATATCTCCCCCAACTTGTACCCAGTCTAATGCTACACTGGAGCAATAGCGGCATAGCAATGGACTGGGAACCACTAAGTTGCTATTGTTTTTGTTGGATGTTTCCTCCCTTAAAACAGGGCTTCTAGAATTTTTATAAAATCCACTAGCCATGGGATCAGTGATTTTAGAAATTTACTAGCCACGATTAAAAATTCACTAGCCCTACTTTACTTAAAGTTAATACAATTTTACTAAATACTAATAATAATCAAATATGTTACCTAAAGACGGAGATGGAGCTTAAAAACACTAACATTGGGGTATTGGGGAGTGGGAAGGATATTCATATACTAAAACGCAAAAGAAACGCAGGTTCTCATTAAATTGGATATAAAATATTAAAAAAACAAAACGAAATGAAGATTTCAACATTTATTTTGGAGCTACACCAATTCGGCACACATTGGTGTTGGAAATGTTTGATTGAATTCCTTTTTGGCTATTGTTTCATGTCATAAAGTAGGGTGGGGGTCCATGTTAAAAATGTGAAAGAGACGACCTGTAGCATTGTCAAAGTCAGTATCGCGTGTGACCACCCTGGGCATTCAAACAGGCAGTGCAACGTCTCCTCATTGAGTTGACAAGCCGTTGAAAGAATGCCTGAGGGAGTGAGTTCCATTCATGGACCAATGCTGCCTCCAGCGCCTGCATATTCTGAGGTTGTCCGCGAGCCTGAAGGCGACGTCCGATTTCATCCCAGACGTGTTCGATAGGCGCCATGTCCGGTGATAAGACTGGCCACGGCAACGTTGGGATGTTGTGCTGAGCCAGCAACGCCTGTGTTGCCCTGGCAGTGTGCGGCCTGGCATTGTCTTGCTGCAGCAAGCGCACACGTGGGTGAGCGGCAAAGAAGGGAACGACGTGATTGTTGATGACGTCATTTTGGTACACGGCGGCATTAACGCGTTGTCTGAACACATGAAGTTGTGTTCTGTGGTTGAATGAGAACCCACCCCACACTATCACACTACCCCCGCCCCATCGGTCGGCCTGCAGAACGCAGCAGTCGGAGTAACGTTCATGTCGACGTCGCCATACTCGGATTCGGCCATCAGCGTTGGAAAGATTGTAACGGCTCTCATCAGTAAACAGAACTTGTTGCCACTGGCCACGTCGCCATCTTTGATGTTGACGTTGTTGGCGGTTGCGGTGCGAGGGGTCAATATTGGTCCCACATAAGGACGGCGGTTACGGAGTCCTGCTGCCCTCAGACGGCGTCGGACGGTATCGGCGGACACTGGACCACGTGGACCACGCACCTGGTGAGCGGTGTTAGCTGCTGGCAGCATCCGATTCCTAAGGTGGGTCACCCGGATGTACCGGTCTAGGGCTGCGGTTGTCACCCTCGGGCGGCCGGTGCGTGGTCGATCGTTCACAGATCCAGTGATTTGGTGACGTTGAGAAAGGCGTGCGATTGTCGAAACATGACATCCCAATTGTCTGGCTACAGCAGTACGGGTCTGTCCGGCTTGCAACATCCCGATGGCCATCCCTCGCTGGAGTTGCGTCAGTCGCGGCATTTTTAAAATGTGATTCTGTTGTCTGTCACTACTCAAATTGAATTTATGCAATTAAATCCAGGTGTGTAGGCTTTATAAGCATTTCAATGAGTGTGTTTGCACTGGATTCATGATACGGATGATCCAGCACGTGCAAACAACGTGTTTTGAGAATTCGTGACGTCACACAGGTAATGAAATTGACACGCAGGTGGGACTGCGGTGTGGGTGTGTGCCATGTCCTTTAACACAGTTGAGGTTCAATTCCACCAAAGATACTGCTTTACAAAGTGCAATTCTTTCGCATTTTCAGGACCTGCGTTTCTTTTGCGTTTTAGTATATTTACAAAATAGTCTTAACTGCAACATTTGACAAAAAAAAATTCACTAGCCGTCGGGCATGGCAATAGTAATTGTTTACCGTGTATAAGCCGACTCTTCTTTTGGGACTTCAAAAGTTGGCTAATACACGGCAATATACGGTACTAGCCCAACATTGAATATCACTAGTACTGGGAGTGGGGCTACCATTATATAGAAGACCTGCTTAAAATTTTATTTGAGATATCGATTCCACATCTGCAGAAATTTATGTTAATGTTATTCAAAAATAGATTCCGCTTGATTGCCAACTTCACACATTCCACGATTGCTAAGTTGCAATAGACTGGGAATGACAACAGTGTCATCCAAGTTTGTTACGATGTCATTTATGAATTTCATTTAAGTGGGATACTAAATTCTCAGGTGGGATACCAGATTTTGAAATGTTAGTATCCAACTGGGATACTGCCCCAAATTTTTAATAGATCTCGAACACTGACGCTACTTCAAAAGGACATGGGCAAAAAGCAACTAACTTCATTTCCATATTGTGTGAAACCCTTAAATTGTTTGCCCTTGAAGTAAAGGTAACATGGCTATAGAAAATTACCAATTACAATTCAACTCTAAACTAAAAGTGTAAGGTAAATTATAACATAATTGTGTGTGACGGTAGTTATGTGACAGACGTTACATTTTGTCCACTGATATAAAATGAAGTTCTGAGTCTATAAAAAGCAGAACATTGTACACTGCTGTGATGATAAAAGGATTTTAATTCATGGTGAATATCATGATGTGGATTTTGATTAATTTTAATTAAACTTTTACAGACTATCAATTTAATACAAAGTGACTGCTCAAGGATTTATCAACATATCCATATCCGGGCTTGCTCGGGTCTATTAATAGACATGGGAAGCACCATTTCCGGGCAAACATGAAGATGTTCTAAGCAACAGCTACATAAGCACATGTACATGCATGCTGCATGATTGGTAAAAAGCTATTTTAAATATGCATTTTAAAACATACTGCATAAAACTGCTTCAACCCTAGTGCAAGGCACAAAGTTAGTGAATATCTTTCTACGTTCGTTTCGGACTACTTCAACACAGAAATACTTCATTTTGTGTCCGACAAAATGACCACTAATTTTAAGTTTGTGACTATCAAAGGTTGACAAATGACACATTTGTACTAGACGTTCGTGAAAAACCACTTATTTTCAGGCCTGCCTATGTGATTTATGAGCATTAAAGGAATACATAAGCAAGCTTTTAGACTGGTATATGCATATTCAACAATATTTAATGCACACTGTTGCTTAAAATCAACACATTTAATTAATAAAACAGTAAATGTGACATCAATTACATATAATGTGCACAGCCATTTTGCTCCTTCCCACTAAATGTGCCATGTGTTAAGCAGGTTGTTATGTCACACTTAACATGTCACATCAAGAAACATAGCAGTTTGTTGATTTTTGCGAAATGGTGAAACAGACATGTGTCGCAATGTTCTGTAATAATACCTATCCCAGTAAGTGAGCAATAAGTATTTATTATTTTCCAATACAAAATAAGATGTAATGCTTTTTTTTACCAATCTGATGCGTCAAGACATGTCCTAATGTTAGTCTTTGTTTAACAGTATGGAGAAAATGTAGGCACTTAAGTTATTAACATGTAGTGGATCAGGACCCGTGTAAAACCATATTGCTAAAGAAAATTAAAACATTTTCCTATTAATAACCAGTCAAACCTAAAATGGTAATGGACATTATCAACTACCAGGGTTTATTATACTGTAAATAATTCTATAATCCTATTGATGAAGTAGACTGTCCCATCTAAAATCACAGAACAGACAAATTACGTAGTCCCAAAGAATGTTTTTAGAGAGAAAAATTCTATAACCCCATTTTGCTCTGTTAATGAAAATTGATATACATTTAGTTAAATAGTTTATTATATTATCAAGTCATTTATGTTGTTTTACAAGTCAGGTTGATCAAAGCTTGTCGTAAATTACTGTGTTTGTTTACACTTTGTATACAGAAGTTGGTAGGAGCTGACGTCACTTCCTTTCAAGCTAGAGTACCTGACGCAACGAAAAAGAAACAAAATGGCTGTTTGGCAGGAATAAAAATGTTTTTTAATTCTAAAATTACGCGCTTTTTATTTTTTAAAGTGTCAGTATGTTATAGTTCATATTGTTGATTCAGTATAAAATGAATATTAAAAACCATGACTTAATTTTTTTTTTTAATAGAGCAACATGTTCACAACTTGTTTTCTGCAATTTTGGGTTTTTAAAAAAATTTGCTTAGTTGTTTAGGGACCCATGGATTTCACGTTGAGAACATGGTGAGTCCCAGGAAACCCATATTTAAAAAACAGATTAACTCCTGTTAAAAAAACTGCACCATTTATGAAATATCGATATGAAATGAAATTACTTTAAGTTATCTTATCTTTATTTTATACAAATCCAGAATGATGGTGTAGAAATTGTTGTTGACCTTTTTAATAAATACATTGTACATGAAAGTATTTATTTTACTACCTTAGGCTTTATGTTGTTTATACAAGTATGGTAGATATACTTCTGGCTAGAAGGTACACATTGGTATAGTAATACTAAAAGTTAACATTAATGTTTTATATGTATGCTAGATGATGATTTTCTATTTTAGACAGGCATCTCGGCAGGAAGATAAGAATTATGCAGCAGTCTATCAAGCACAGGAAGAGGATGAGCTACTTAGGGTAACGTTTCTTGTCTGAACTCTTTAATCTGAGTAGGAAAAATAATTATTGGTATGTTTGAATACTCTTTGTATGTTTTACATGTACTTAAAATGAAACCAATATAATTTAAACATTTAAAGAAAAGTACAGTAATATTAAGTTAAGACTTCCTCACTGGCATTGCAGTATCGTTAAATTTGTACAGTATTTCCCCAGTGGCATTTTCTTTTATTAAACATGAACAACTGAATTAAGCTAACAAAAATAAATCATAGTACTCAAATTGTTATTTCTGTTGCATTTTGGGGGTAACCTTGATTTTTGTTTTGTCTGCCTTTCTACTCACACCCTTGTCACTTAATTAAAAAAACCCCACCCAAAAACATCACCAGGTGGGCCTTGAAAACATATTTGAAAACATTAATTATGATTAAGACTGAATGATATAATATTTGTAAGTACGTGTATATTTAACATGCATGAGTGCAATGTTAGGGAATATTTTGTTTTAAATGTTTTTATTGAACTTTGATTTTCCACAACTACATGTACTTTTTAACATTTTAAAATTGTGTAGTGATCTCCAAAACATTCATACACAACATAATGAATCGCATAGCGATACTGAACTTCCCGGAATGTAACTAGATACAGTGCTTGTCTCAACCTGGGCCAGCTTGTAGCTTATTGTTAGAGTGCTCAATTGAGGTGTGATGGTTTGTAGAATGAATCCCTTTGATTAACTTTTTTTCTTTTCTCCAGTCACAAACCAGTGATACGATTAAGAATAGAAATAACAGGTGAAAATGAAATTATAAGTGGCTATTACTGTGCTATGAATGACGTGTGACCTAATCAAGTTTCATTGGTTTATCTTAAATATTAACACCATACATGAATGCATCAACTACAAGCTAATATTAATCAATCAGGGATGAGTTTTCAAACTGATATCAGAAGATTATCAAGATGATTAAATTGTGCAAACATACCAACATTCAGACTCTGAAGGCATGTATTCTTTGTAATTCGACATATTTATTAAATGGGCAGCAAACATTTCCCAGCATCCACCTGTTACTGATATCCCTGCATTGCTGGTTCATAAAAGGCTTTGGTATGTTATTGTTCTGGTTGAGAAAATGTATATATAAAACTAAGATTTGTAGCTGCTTGTTGATAAGAGTAGCCTACTGTGAGTATTTTCTTTTAACTAAGTGGCTAAAATAACCTCGTTAGGCACCAAATTGTTGTTCTTTAAAGTGCTGTTAAGAGATATCCTTGTTCATCGTCTCCACTGTGTATTGTTTTTACCTCTTGGTTGATACATTATAACTGTGTTTCAGCCCACCCTGTCGTACCCACTGTCGACTGGCTCTGTGGCCAGTCTGGCGGGGACCATTGAGCAGCTGGACTTGGACAGTACGGTCGGTGGCTCGTCAACCACGGTTCCAGAAGACCTGGTCCCACCCGGGGCCACAGACGTCTACAACAACTACTCCTTCAGGCACACGTATGATCCAAAGTTGCCCATAACAAGTTTCAGAGATCAGGTAATTTGTCATTTCATTGTTTCATTTTTAACTGATTTTCATTTGTGGAAATAGGGTGTTCTGGGCACATACCTCAGCTGTCTGGACTGTCGGTGCAGGACAGTGGGTCGTTTGCTAGTGAGAAGGAAATAGGTGTAGTGACAATGTGTACCATGCAATTAAAATCAAGTATGAAAATTAATTTTGATTATAATACAATCCTTATTCTTGTGACAATTAAATGGAGTTGTTATTTTCTGCTTTTTGTCAGATTTTGTTTGGTCTTAGCACAAAGTAGATTGGATTGACTCTGAAATGCTTAAACATGACCTTGATTTAAGGGTGGTGTAGAGTTTTCACCTTTTATTTTTAAATAAGTATCGCATCTATGTTCTTTGTGTAAATTGGTTACCAGTGAGTAGACTTGTTGTTGTTGTCTTACAATAGCATACAAGTTTATAAAATAATATTGGACTTATGTGCTGTAACAATTAATGAATCCAATATTTTGGTAAGCTCGATAGAGGTAGAATTTTGACCCTGATAAAAGAAACCAATATTTTAAATAGTCAATCCATGAAAGTAAGTTTTTGCAACATGTTAAGTTAGGGTATGTGACATGTTGGTTTGAATTTTAATTGTGAATTCAGGTGATTGCGACTATAGAAAGCAACCAGGTGACTGTTATCCAAGGGTCAACTGGGTCAGGGAAGACCACTCAAGTTCCACAGTACATCCTCGACCACTACGCACAGGAAAATAAGTTCTGCAACATCGTCGTGACACAGCCTCGCCGTATTGCCGTAACCAGCATCTGTCGCCGGGTGTGTCAGGAGAGGAACTGGGATCTGGGAACTGTGTGTGGATATCAAGTAGGTTTTTTGTTTCTTTTTATACTTAAATGTAACAACCTATTTCCTGATTTTCCAATGGACTGGTCTGACATCTAAAGGGGCAGTCATTGGGTAAAATTTTCTAATTTGTCCTGGTGTTATGTCGTTTCCAGTCACTTGGTCCTTCGCTCTTGCGATCCAGACATGTTTGTGTTGGAAAGGGTGGAAATGCAAATATGATGAGATAATATGATGAGATGTTAATCAGGTTTTCATAAAAAGAGAAAAAACGTAGTTTTTCTCAATTTATAAATTACACATTGTTTGCTTTTAACCTCATTGTAATACATACGTTTTCTAACTGAGGTGAAAAATTAAAATAATATTAAGTATATACTGTCTAATTTAATTTAAATGAGAATGACCTGTTTCTGTGATTTTCTCCAATAATTGTCTTGGTACTGCTGTGTACTCAACTTTTGTCAATTTGGTTTTGTCTTCCATTATGTTGGGGGGGGGGGGGGGGCAAGACATAGACCAGTGGTCAAGTGCTGGCTTGATGTGCGGTTAGTTTGGGATCGATCCCCGTCAGTGGGCCCATTGGGCTGTTTCTCACTCCAGCCAGTGCACCACGACTGTACATCAAAGGCTGTGGTATGTGCTATCCTGTCTGTGGGATGGTGCATATTAAAGATCCATTGCTGCTAATCGAAATGAGTAGCCCATGAAGTGGCGACAACAGGTTTCCTCCCTCAATATCTGTGTGGTCCTTAACCATATGTCTGACGCCATATAACCATAAATAAAATGTGTTGAGTGCATTGTTAAATAAACTATTTCATTTCATTTCCATTATATTGAAAACAAATCTCACTATAATGCTGTTCAGTGCACTGATATCGATTGCTTACCTGTATTAAACACTCTTGAGTCAATAATAAACATCTATTTAAAATCTTGTGGCTAATAAATAAATATTTCATTTGGTTGGTTTTAATTGTTGGAATGCTTTTTTTTCTTCTTTTTTTTCAGATTGGAATGGATTCTAAAAGATCAGAGGACACGAGAATTTTGTACTGTACAACAGGAGTTTTACGAGAAAAGCTTGTCCACAAGAAAAGCATGTCTGAGTTCACACATGTGATTCTTGATGAGGTGATTGGACACTGTATTACTTGCCAGTTTACTAAACAGGAATGAAATGAATGCAGATTGTTATCATGACCTTGTAAAAATCTTGCCCACATTTAATTTTGCTTGTTTTCTGCAATTTATTGCTGTTACGGGAATAGAAGTTACCTTATGGTTGCCTAAGCTGTCAGGTTATAGGAACAATCCTTCCTATGTGGACTCATATGGAGTTGTTTCCAATGCTACATGATGGGGTTATCAAAGCCTTTGGTATGTGATGCCTTGTCTACCAAAAATTGCATTTAAGGGATCTCTTGGTGTTAATTTGACAAACTAGCCCATGCAGTGATAAATGACTTTCTTTAGTCCATTTGTCATATGTGTGGGGTGTTATATATCTGATAGAAGCTAATTATTTGTTTTTAATGTGGTGTGATGTTACAAACGTTATGTTACTTAATGGTTTAGAATAAATTTAAAATCATGTTATCAGGCCCTAATCTAGAAGTTTGAT
Source organism: Gigantopelta aegis (assembly GCF_016097555.1). Classification (NCBI taxonomy): domain Eukaryota; kingdom Metazoa; phylum Mollusca; class Gastropoda; order Neomphalida; family Peltospiridae; genus Gigantopelta; species Gigantopelta aegis. The sequence goes on from NC_054702.1 coordinate 49,225,146, forward strand.
AAAAATAGGCAAAGTGAACATTTATCAGTACATTTCGTAATGTTTCGATAGTTTCTGTGTGTAATCGGAAAAATTCTGAATTTTACACTGTTCTAATCGTAATATTTTGATATAAAATACTACTTCCGGTAATAAAATTTATACAAAACAGTTGTATGTTTTATTAAAAACTAGAATATTAATTAGTATTTTCTGGCATTACTGAAATGAATGTCGCCGAGATTAACAACAGGTGCGACATGCTTCACTTTGAAAAACAATAGCTTGGTTTACGGGTGTATCTGAAGAATGGTAGCATTAGCAGGCATGTAATTTTTCCGCTTTTTAGCTGAATTCCGCTTTAAAAAATAAAATAAAAATTGTAAAATAAATCCGTGAAAATGTTTTCATAAAAAAAAAATCCTATTTTCATTTTTTTAAATTATTGCTCTTCCACTAAACCATTTTCTTAATGACGGTTTTCTTACCTGTAGACAGTGTACCGCAATATAAAACCGAGGACCAGTCAAAGAAATCGTTGCGCTTTTGTATTTTCATTTGTTTTGGCGACAATGTCGATTTTAGAAAGAAAAGATTGATTGTTGAGTGTATACAAGTACTTAATAATAATGACTGAAAACATATTTGGATTCCTACATATTTGTGCTTATCTACATACAATTTTTAAAGGTGTATAATAAATATACTATAAACTGTCAATAATTTTCATATCCAGAATTTACCAAATCAAACCTTTATTTTCAAAACATTTTGGGGGAGCATACCCCCCAAGCCCCCCCCCCCCCCGGACTTGTGCCTTTGGCACTCATTTTCGTGCTTTTGGCACGATAGAACATTTTCAGCTTTTTTTAAGAATACCAAATCACATGCCTGATTAGACTACAACATGTATTTTAATCTCTTCACAACAGACACTGGCATAAGTATTAACATTTGTTGGTGATTTTGATAATAAATTGAACAAGGTAAACATTAATTCATCAAATCAATCATATATTTACAGTGCTGCTGCGCAGAAACCATTTCCTGTTAATAGGCCCGGTTAAATATTACTCGAGGATACAGTCTGGCGGCAAAGTAAAAACACTGTCCGACATACTGCGACATGGTGCCAAGTGAGCTATGACAATAAACAAGTCGAGGTCTTGACGTCTGTTGTGTGATTTTGTTTTTTAAATCTGATTAGGTTCAGAATATTATGGCGACTTCGACTATTCACTACTGCTAATAACATGGCAACTTGAGCTGACTTTCGGCGAAAAAAGCACTAATTTTGCGGGCAAGACTAGGGCCTGTATTATGACTTCAAGCTTCAACATATAATGTTGTAGGACGTTAAAATTAATTACACAAGTATGAGTTTCATCCTGCATTCTTTGAATTTAATTTCCAACAAAATACTTTACCTTAAGTTGACACTGATCCTGATTGAATATTCATTTGATTATTTTCCTTCCTATTAATTTAGCAAGTCATTTGATTATATATAAAGGTTTCTTTTTGACAGGTTCACGAACGAAATCAAGACTCCGACTTTTCTCTTCTGATTGTCCGTAAATTGTTAAGAACTGTATCAAGGCATGTTAAGGTTTGAATAATTTATATTTCATTGTTTTAAAAAAAAATTATGTTATGTGTTCATTTGTGTATTGTGTATTTTTAATTCTGCATTCACTATATAATTATAAAAAGAAAGTTAAATTTCTCTCTTTTCAGTCACTGACTAAAAATATAGCTTTTGTGATGGAACTACTTTACCCTAGTTATTGTCAGTAAAAGACAGTTATTGTCAGTAAAAGAATGTTGATCCTACAAATGTTACGATGTTAAAATATAATAAATAGCTTTACTAATATATATTTAGTATTATAAAATATATTATTTGCATGAGAATTCTTTTGGGTCTATAGATATTCTAGGTGGCAAGGTAATAAAGATTTGTGGACATGCTACTCCATGAAATGGTTAACTTGTGAAATTAAATAGTCCATTTCATTTTTTTTTTTATTAAGTAGGATTGCAGGAGAAATAAAATAACCACTTGCTGTCTTAACATACTTTGGCATTCTGAACATAGCAGGATAAAGCCTGAGGTGCAGTACAGTGGTCATAAGATCGATCATACTTAGACGTGTAATTTTTATGCCTTTCCTAAAAACACCCCTCGACTGATATATCAAAGACCATTGTATGCACTGTCCTGTTTATAGGAGAGGCAGGGCTATCTCTGGGTGAGCAAAATATTTTGCCAAATTGTCCATTAAACTTAAAAAATAGCAGAAATCAAGTTATTTTCAAAAAAATAATTTCGCCAAATAAAAGTAAAATTTGCCAACTGCTTTCAAAATTTGCAATTGGCAAATTTGGTGAGTGCCAGAGCTAGCCCTGAGAGGGTAAATAAAAGACCACTTGGTGCTATAGTGGAGAATAGCCTGTGTAGCAGCATGGTAAGTAATTCTGCGCAATTCTTGTCTTTGTTTTTTTGTAGGTAATTCTGATGTCTGCTACCATTGAATCTGATCTGTTTGCCAACTACTTTGCTTTGCCAGTTCGTGATCGGCTAGAGCCTGCACCGGTTGTGTCTGTTGAAGGACGTGTGTTCCGCGTGTCCGAGTTCTACGCTGATGATTTGTCTTCTCTTGGAGAGGTATGCTCGTTTGTGTGGTGGCATACTAAATTTAATCTGTTGTCGGAAATAATCTATAAATAGCACGTTGTTGTGGTGTGACCATACAATTAATTTTTACGGTAAAAGCAATATATGACAAGTCAGGGAGTAATTATAGCAATTAAAGTCTCTTGTTTCACACATCAAAAGCTCTTAACCAACGGAATATCATGTTGCTACCCCCCACTCACACATTACCCGTCCACGCTCTGTCTGTCTCTCTCTCTCTCTCTCTCTCTCTCTCTCTCTCTCTCTGGTTTATTTTTAGATTGCAGATCATTTTATAAGTCACAATCAATCCATCAACCATTTGACACATCTTGTCTTGGCCATTGGGCACAAACTGAGTTGATGAGAAAATAAGTGACACTGATAACTGATGTATGTGGGTGTTTTCAGATTCCAGAGTTGCATGATAGTGAGCCTCATCTGAATGACTTGGCGGTCGACATGGCAATCCGGCTGATTCGAGAATTTGACAACCTGGAAATGAAGGAACAAGGGTAAGTGAATAGCAGACTCCCAATATGCCAGGGCTTAAAAGGTAAGTGAATAGCAGACTCTCAGTATGCCAGGGCTTAAAAGGTAAGTGAATAGCAGACTCCCAGTATGCCAGGGCTTAAAAGGTAAGTGAATAGCAGACTCCCAGTATGCCAGGGCTTAAAAGGTAAGTGAATAGCAGACTCCCAGTATGCCAGGGCTTAAAAGGTAAGTGAATAGCAGACTCAGTATGCCAGGGCTTAAAGGGCAAGTGAATAGCAGACTCCCAGTATGCCAGGGCTTAAAAGGTAAGTGAATAGCAGACTCCCAGTATGCCAGGGCTTAAAGAGTAAGTGAATAGCAGACTTTCAGTAAACCAGGGCTTAATGTCTTAACAGTATTCCCCACCTTTCATGAGTTGTCTTTACATTTTAAAATGATGTACAAAGTAGTATTACATTTACTAAGATTTGATCAAAAACACAGGGAAATGGTAGTAGACCACATTGGTAATAGTAGGTGACAGTTTAGCTGATGAATATTTTTGTATGGACTTTCCAACAAACAGGATAGAACCTTCAACAAACTTAAACTAGTCATGAAGCACTTGAAATCATGAAAATATTGCAGTGGATTTATCGAAATAACCCAGTGGATCCATGCAGTTGTGGAGCACTGGCTGGAATGAGAAATAGCTCAATGGGGCCACCGATGGGGATAGATCCTAGACTGATCGCACATCATGTGAGTTATTTACCACTGGGCTATGTCATGCCCTGTGAGTCCATTAAATCGATCTAATGGGTAATTGCACTTTACCTTTTGCCTTTTGACTACTGCAGGTGAGATATCTCGCCCAATACCACAACAAAATTAATCAATTAGTCAGCTTAAGCTACATGCTGGGCTCAAACTAGGTCTACCAGAGGTAGACTTGAATTTAAATAAATTTGTTTAAAGTAATAAACAAAGAAAGCAATTGACTCTTACATTACAAAATTGTTTATTTGACTTACATATAGGTCATATAGGGGTGTACCTGAAATCAGTGTTCGAGATTAACGGTATCCCGATATCCCGGGGATACCAGAATTTAATTTTGTATACCAGACTTCAATAATCCAGTATCCCACTGGGATACCATATAATCTTCTTTTTTTTAATCCTGTGTTTTTATTTTTCACTGAAACAATGAAAGTCATCATTTAAGTAACAGTGTCTTCCATGTTTATTACAGTGTTATTTATGAATTTCATATAAGTTCGATACTAACTTCTTAGGTGGGATACCGTGTCATTAAACATCCATCCATCCATCTTAGGTGGGATACCGTGTCGTTAAACATCCATCCATCCATCTTAGGTGGGATACCGTGTCGTTAAACATCCATCCATCCATCTTAGGTGGGATACCGTGTCGTTAAACATCCATCCATCCATCTTAGGTGGGATACCGTGTCGTTAAACATCCATCCATCCATCTTAGGTGGGATACCGTGTCGTTAAACATCCATCCATCCATCTTAGGTGGGATACCGTGTCGTTAAACATCCATCCATCCATCTTAGGTGGGATACCACATTTTGAAATGTAAGTATCCAACTGGGATACTGCCCAAAATTTTTAATCTCGAACACTGCCTGAAATAAGTAGAAATATTAGTTTTTAATCTCGATCACTGCCTGAAATAAGTAGAAATATTAGTTTTTAATCTTGAACACTGCCTGAAATAAGTAGAAATATTAGTTTTTTCCCATAATTGTTGGATTACAGGATAAAAATAACTAGTTAACACATACGATGAATACTCTGCATGTGTTTTCCCCTTTGTGTCTGGGGAGGGGTGAAGTTTATTAGAGTTGTATAGAATGGGTATTGTGCATTCCATTCTGGTAGGTAGAGTGAACAATTGACTCAGTTGATTGTTTTTGCCCATGGTCCTCTTGTTTTTATTCAGATGCTATTATTATCTTTAAATTGTTATCGCTATCACTGATGCCCAAATCGTTTTGACAGCACTAGTATAATATAAATCAATGTGCTTCAGTGGTATCATTACACACAAACTTTAGTCTAATATATAATGTTTAATGTTTCAGCCGAGATCCTGACACTGGTTTTTCACCTGTCCGGGGAACAGTTTTATGCTTTCTACCTGGTAAGATGACACTCTTATTGTAAACATTAACACTGGGTTATTTTAACTTTTAACAAATTTAAATATTAATAATCTTAATATAAAAATAAAATAACTGGTTGAATGACTTTAAATTATTTTTATTTTTTATTGATAACTGAAAATAATGTGTCACATTTTGAAGGTATCATGGGTGGACCAGTTTCGGTGAGCATAAGCATTCAATTCTAAATCATATCAATATTTATACACAGACAGGTGTTATCCAAATAGCTACCTTTTTATTAGTATTACTACGCTTCAAATGAGCACTAAACTGGCTGCTATGTAGCAAAGGTCACTGCATGTGCGTCAAAAACTGTATTATGCATCAGCAGTAAATATTGTTAACTATGTAACCTGTTTCGATGTGTGAAACGTTTAGTGGTATAACTTACAGCAAAAACTTTACAACACAAAACTTTTCAGTGTTTTATCGAAACATGTATGTTGTTCAACAAAACATGTACTTATAATAATTTATAAACAATATTTTAAATATTTTAAGATAAATTACAAAATGTAGTCCTCGAGAACCAATGTTAACAGACAACATTTTAGGAACATGAATATAACAATTCTGATGTCATGCTATTGTGTTAAACATTGAACCAATGAATAGTTATGATGGTAAAATTGTTTAGTTAAAAATATAAGCTGCATTCTCAGTTTTAATAAATATATAAACAGATATTCATAAAGATATTTATGTTATAAGATATAAGGATATATATTTTTGGCAAGTATCTGTAAAGAGAATTTTGCCAGCAGACGCTGTGACAATCATGTGACAAAATAGCAGTACAGCTGAGAACAGACAAAAATAGTTTTTAAAAGTAAGTTTTCTTTTAAATAACAGTCTTCGAAAATCATAGAAAAAAGGCATTAATAAATGTGCTGTGTTTATGGGTGGGTTAAGTTTGATCTTGCTTTCTTTGCTCGTTTTAATCTTATTTTTACGAACATTTCTGTGAATGTGACAGACATTTGTTTACTTTCCCCATGCAAAAGTCAACAACGTCAGAAATCTTCAAATGTATGTACTGTTGAGCACAAATGACAAAACCACCGAAACGGCCACGGACGATAGATATGTTTTTGTTCTTTTTTGTATTTACTTTAAAGAGGTAATTTTTTGGTATTTAAACAAATTATATTGAGAAACTATTTTTGTGCTGAAAAAATGTTTTGCAATGAGTTAAAAGCTTACTTATTGTTTCAGGCTATGGTGAAATTGATGATATATTCACAAAACTACGACAGCATCAGCGAGCTCATGAGTGAGAATCTTTTCTTTTCAACATCACCTGTTCTCAAAACTAGTACATGAGTTATTCGCAATAGAGACACCAGATCTGCAGTCTAGATCAAGCTTCATGGACGGCTGACGAGTCCTGTCGGGACTGTATGCGTTCGAATTATCACGACCTTCCAGCGCAACTGTTCAGCATGACTGTGCACTGCTTCCATGTGCCGCTTCCAGAGGAGGCATCGCTTATGCAGTCATTGTCCTGCACTGGCACTTTATGAGACAATCGTTCAGTGATGCAAAAACAGGGACATCGGAACAGTGATCCTGGAAAACAACCAAGAGTTGTCTACGGCGGAGCGGCCTGCTACACTATATTCCTGATATACGTTGAAATGAAACAACGCAAATACTGTATGGTTGGTATACATGACAGTCTCAAAGGCTAATACTAGGCAAGCAGCATAAAGATGATCTTCTCTGCATCGTGAATGAACGCTGACGGTGGGTTGATATTCCACAATAGACCGTAAAAATGGATGTGGTAAAAAAAACCAAAGCCGCATGACGTCAACTAGAAGATAGTTGCCTGTGGCCAATGTACTGATTCATTGAAATTCTAGGAGGCAGCTGTCCGAATGATAACCAACGGACCTAGCACTGATAACTTCCAGAGACCGCAGAAGTGACGATCTAGTTGCAAACTTCCGGCACCAACAGATGTAGTGATTGACTCGCCGAATATCTTTGTAACATCACCGATCAACAGACGAACAGTGGAACAGTCCAAAGTATTCTTCATGGGGTCAACAGTAACTGTTGACCGGCCCAGTGTAATGTCTTCAGTCCAAAACCATAATGTTTGTAATCTTCAAATCGATAACAGCAAACGAAAACCCATGGTGAATTCCAGCAAACGCCAGCATGTCGACGACCATGTAGAGAGGATTACTGCAACTCATTGAGTTGATGACATGGTAACCGAGACGGAAGCAGTAACTGAAACTGTAAGTGGAGTAGCAACCCGACCTGAAGGTGTGAAATAAAGGTATCTTCCTTCCACCTTAACAGTGACAGTGACAAACAGACGATCAACAGCTGATGTAGAAAACTGACTGTGTTCTGACATCTCAAGAATGATCGATGCTGAGTGGAAAAAACAGCCGTCGGACAGTGCAATCATAGACACTGAGCCCATCTGAGATTACAACGACTGCATAGCAATCTAGCGCAGACATGTCGATCCCATGTAGAACACTGGTCAAGATGACATAGACCTGGGGATGCCAGCGGAACATGTCAACTGCGTGAAGGTTGAATCTTCCAGCTTAAAGATCTGTGACATCATGGACGACTGACCAGTGGAAGACCGTGGAGAGGGTTACCCGTGACAGCTGCGTGCTCGCTATGATCGGTTGAGAACTGTCGACTTCTATCTAAAAAAAATTGCTGAGTTGAGTCGCCGTAGACCTGTTGCCCGAGTCTACCGTCGGTGCCGTTCATCGGATCCACTGTAGACTACAGAGTAGGGTCACATGAAGTGACAGTGGCCAGAAGTTCCAGAACTGTTGCAGCATTATAGCTGGAAGGGTATGCTGTCATAAGTTATCTTGATGACCGTTGGTTATAAACGTCATAAAGAAAAAACTCTCAGAAGCCAGGAACAAGCGTGTCAATGCCCAGTGCTGCATGGCCATGATGAATGGAATCGTGGACGGTCCCGTCAGCTCCCTTTGAAGTCCGAGTCTGAAGACTGCGTAAGCGATGCCTCCTCTGAAAGCAGCACATGGAAGCAGTGCAGTCATGCTGAGCAGTTGCGCTGGAAGGTCGTGATAATTCGGAACGTATGCAGTCCTGACAGGACCCGTCGGCTGCCCGTGAAGCTTGATCTAGACTGCAGATCTGGTGTCTCTACTGCGAATAACTCGTACTAGTTTTGAGGACAGGTGATGTATCTATAAAAGAGAAAACACTCCCAAGTTTTCTCCAGTTTGTAGTATTAACACATGAAGAAGTTTTAATGTAAATGATTTGCAATGGACATAGGTCTTCTCGTGATCCATTAATCAGACAAATAATGTTTATTTCTGTGCTATTGACAGCATTCACAAAGTTGCCTTATAATAAATCACAGGTAAAAATTGATCTATATTAAAGTGCTATTATTCACCTAGCAAATAGTACCAACAGGGTATGCAGTGTATTTCAGACCATCACAAATGTGTAATCCATGGAGAAATATCAATTTGACAGGTTGACAATGATCCCTCTTCATTCAACTGTCACATCAGAAGAACAGATGGAAGTGTTTCGACCAGCCCAGCCTGGAAAAAGAAAGGTAATGCTTGCTGTTTGATACCTATGTAGTGAAAAGATGAAAACAACAAACATGTTGAGTATATCACAAACGAGTCAGGTAATTATGAGCAGAACAGCTGATTTTCCAAACATTAGCCAACTGTAAAAATAAAGTTTGTTTTCTTTAACGACAATATAAGAGCACATTGATTTATTAATCATCGACTATTAAATGTGAAACATTTGGTAATTTTGACAAATAGTTTTTGAGAGAAAACTTGCTATATTTTCCCGACAGTAGCAAGGGATTATTTACATGGACCATTCCATAAACAGCATAGCACAGCACAATCCTGGCCCTTTCCAAACACAGGCACATGTGCAGGGGGAGGGAGAGGGCTATACTGTGACGAAACCCTCCCATGCACACGTGCCTAAAACAGTTACATCAACACATCATATTGAGTTTAAGAGGTGGGACATAGTCCAGTGGTAAAGCACTGGCCTAATGCGTAGTCAGTCTAAGATCAATCCCCACTGATGGACCCATTGGGCTATTTCTCGTTCCAGCCAGTGCACCACGACTGGTATATCAACGGCCATGGTATGTGCTATACAGCCTATGGGTTGGTACATATAAAAGATCCCTTACTACTAATTAAAAAAATGTAGCAGGTTTCTTCTCTAAGACTGTATTATGTCAGAATTACCAAATGTTTGACATCCAATGGCTGATGAGTCATCGTACTCAAGTTGGTATCATTAAAACAAATTTTTACTTTTTATCTGTTCATATTGAGCTTGTACAGACACTAGGACAGTAAAGAACACCTCCGATGTACAGACATTAATATTGTAAGCAAGCAGCTGTAACTGTCGGCCAGAGGTACAGTGTAGTACTTTAACACTTCAGCTGTTTTTATTATTTATAGCAGCTAACAGCTGATATATACTAGTTATCAAAAATAATGCAAAAAATATTTAATTACATTATTTTTAATTTGAGCATTGTTTCTTGTTGTGTTTTCACACATAAAAAGAGAAAATGTTTGTGGTAAATGCTTCTTGTTCGTTTTGTTTGGTGACTCATCATTTATGGTGATCTGCTTGACTTCCTCTTGTTTCAAACACTTATTTCAGGTGATTCTTTCCACAAACATTGCAGAATCTTCCATCACGGTACCAGACATCAAGTATGGTATGAGCTTATTAAATCTGTATTAGGAAATATGGACGCTACATTTAGAACTGTGTGGTATACCATTCGGTATCGGTATCATGTCAATACCAATTTACTGTACCGAGCAAATTTCAAACTACTTAAATTTCAGTATTGAAAAATGTTATCTGCCATAAAGCACTAACAATGTATCTGATGAATGCAAAATAGCTGAAATGAAGAGAGTTGTTTTTGTTTTGTTTAATGACACCACCAGAGCACATTGATTTATTAATCATGAGCTATTGGATGTCAAACATTTGGTCATTCTGACAGTCTTAGAGAGAAAATCCGCTACATTTTTCCATTAGTAGCAAGGGATCTTTTATATGCGCCATCCCACAGACAGGATAGCATTTACCACAGCCTTTGATGTACCAGTCGTGATGCACTGGCAGGAGTGAAAACTAGCCCAATAGGTCCACCAACAGGCGCATCAAGCGAGTGCTTTACCACACTGGCTACACCACACTGGCTACATCCCGCCCCGAAAGGAAGAGAGAGATAAGGGCCTTATGTATGGAATTTAATTTTATTTAGATGCAATTTCAGATTAGTGAGTGAGACTTAATCCAAGCATGCATTTAAACCCCAGTATAGCGAATATACTGCTCGATATCGGTGTTGTATTTATATGGATAACGATACCGAACCAGAAATTTCAGTACCACCCAGCTCTAGCGGCAAGCTACATTAGCAGTTGACCAAGGCATTGCCATGTAGTCTTTTCATTGCCATGAAATGATGGTGTACTTTGAAACCCCCCACCCTTCAAAGAACATGATGTACTTTCCATTATTGACACCACCCAGTCGTACCTTAATTTGTTTTCTCCCCATGTGCTCTTCAGTTTTTATATTTTAGTTTATGTAACATTTAACTGAAATCTAATACAAATTAATTAAATACTCTTGTTGGTTGTAATTTTTAAACTGGTTGAATGCGTGATCAAGTTTGTTCATAAGATTAGGGATATGTCACAGTGATGTCAACAATTAAACATTTTTGTCAATTCACATTGGTGTTTCAGTGTGACATAAGTATTCATGAAATTTAAGCAAACTATACTATAAACATATTCAGTGCTAAACAAGTATTAAAATATATGCTATTTCTAAAATATAAAATAAGAATTTGACCCAATTATTTTTCAGTTTATGCATAGTCACACAGTATGCACATCATGTTTTTGGTTCCTACTTGTGCAAACTAATAAATAATTATGGTAAATTCTTAAATGAATTAAAACTGACCTCAGATATTAAGGACTGTTCTCTCAATGTTGTCAAGATTTGGTGGAGATACGTGTAGTGCAACCAATGCAGTTAATGGCAATGGGAATCAACAATGCTGTGGAGATGATTGCTGCATTTATTTTTTCATGGACCTTTCTGTTTTTTCTGTCAATTTTGTTTTCTTTTTTCTTTTTTTGTAATACAAATTAAACTCCTCTATCATACATCAACAGTAAAACTCTGCTGTGGAACATGTGGAGACTATTTGTTTCCATGGCATATTTTTTCTTAATTGCCAAGGTTGCAGTACTAAACTAAGAATTATCACTGTTCCTCCAACATTGAACAGCTTACCATGGAGGGCATCTCTGAATGAAAATGTAAAAATATTCTTAGTCTGACAAATACATCTATTCCCAACTGTAGTGATTGACTTCTGCCTGACAAAGAACCTGGTGTGTGACCCTGACACGAACTTCACACAGCTGCAGGTGGAGTGGGCGTCCAAGGCAAACTGTACACAGAGGAAAGGGCGTGCCGGGCGCGTGTCCAATGGCCGTGTCTACTTCATGGTTACACGGAACTTCTTTGAAAACTACCTCCCAGACTATGGCATTCCAGAAATGCAGGTAACAGTGTATAGTGTGCATGCTAAAAATCAGGGCCCATATTTTTGAAGCAATCTTGTCCTACAAAATCGTATAACCATTGTAGGCTATGACATCACTATGGCGTGTGCTGTCACAACATACGATGGTTTTACGATTTCGTAGCACTAAGATTGCTTCGAAAATATGGGCCAAGCAATTTGTTTACTCCCTCTCCCATGACATGGCTTGTGTACATTTCATCATACTGCCCTCCCTGCAACTCGATCTTCCACACTGAATGCAGTGAGCAGGCAATTTTGAAATGGTTTTTCCAGTTTACTCCTGGTTAGAAATGGGAATTGTGTAAATTTTACTCCTATGAAATTTAAGTTATAAAAAGTAGCAGAATTTTAGTTCAGGGCATGCATACTTTATTTTTAATCTTAAAATAATTCCTGACTGTTGAAAATTTTTCTTCTTTGCAACTCGGTTGTGAAATGTTTTCTAATGGTTTGAGAAGACTGAGGAAACCCTGCCAACCCCAACCGATCCACCATCAATGAAGTTCGCTAGTCTTGTGTCTTGATTTACAATTTTTATCAAAATGGGACCTGTTTTGATCACACTACTGGGTATGTTTTAAAACATGTATTTGTTGGATTTACAGTCAAAGTTTTATTATCTGAAAGTTGAAGAAACCAACTAACTCGGTGGGTGAAGATAATCGTAATGGTTGTTGGTGAAAATTATGGAATAGAACAATAGTATAAAGCTAGAGACGTCCTGGCCACTCGAGATTACACAGTTTGAAATAACAAAGTTAGGCTGTTATTTTGTATTAATCTTCATTCAGAGATGCCCCCTGGAGCAGTTGGTGCTGAAGGCGAAGCTGTTCAACATGGGAGAACCGAAGGCTATTCTAGGTCTGGCGCTGTCTCCACCAAACCTCGACGACATTGAGAGAACAGTCCTCAACCTCAAAGAGGTGACTTTTAATTTATAATAATCTATTTACAAACTTTCTGCTTATGTTCATTTTACTTGATTCTGATTGGATGACTTCACTGTAAAAGTTAGTATTAGCCTTCAATAAAATGCAAAAAAGAACATCTTTATGGAAAATACATCAAAATAAGGACAAAACAAATTGATTTATATTTAGTTTTAACTTTGTGTTGCAAAGGTGGGGTAGTGGTAATCAGTAATCCTGATCAATTGTAATCGATTACATGTTTTCATGTAATTGCAATTGTAATCAATTACAATGTTTGAAAATGCCATGTAATCGCAATCGTAATTAGCAATTACTTTCATGATTACTCATAATACACTAAACCTCTTAGGTATGTTTGGTATCAACTGAAGCACTGGTCAATCAGTGTAGACAATATAATGGACACCCCATTGTCCTCTACTCTAATAGAAGACCTATCCGTATATACTGATTAAGCCAATTGAAATTTAGCATCAACATTGCCTTTGATAAGAAATGTATAATATATTATGTTTTACTTAGAATTTAGCGCAGTGTGCTTTTAAATATTTTAAAATTTTAAATGTTTGGAGTGTCTTGTGGCTGTTTGACTGGATGCTGTACTTTCTAAGCTTTGTATATTTTCATATATTTATATTCTATTATTTATATACAGCATGTGACACAATAATAAAACTACTGCTATCATTTGCCTTAGAAACAGGAAATCATTATAACTGGATTATCAAATAAATGAAACCCAGGGGGAAGAAGCCACACATTCATATAATGGCATCTATATCTTGTTTACTTCTGCTATAAAACACCTGAATGAATAGTGTTCTAGCTGGCAATAAATAGTATAGCGTTAGCTGTGCTCTGCCCCAGTTGTGTGATGCCCTGCTGTTTGTTCCCATCATTACCCAGATTATAGTCACCTTGCTGTAATTCTTTGCCACACACACACAAAAATTAATATAATGAAATGAAATAATTCAAAATCCTGCTTTCCTCTCAAAGTGTGTACAGTGTTATCACTGATCAGAATGTTCAACTAACAAACGCTTGACAATACATCATTCGGTCACAGGTGTCAAAGTCCACCACGGGTACCATGACATGATTTCTTTATTGTCTGAGTCATATCAAGCTGCGTTCAATAGACAGTTATCCTCACACTGTCACAGACAGCCACAAATCACGTAACTAATTAAGCAAACAAATTTACAGTAGCTTGTTTGCAAGGTTTTTCGCAAGGTTGACCACCTAGGTTGTGATCCTAGATATATGTAGGTATGATTTTAGGTGGCAAACCTTTTACAACATGCCGGGTCCATTTTTCCATTTTGCTCCCTGGGTTATTTGAAAGTAGTCGATCAAGATAAAGCTTTGTTTATTTTTTTCTTAAATTGTGTAATTTAATAAAAGCATGACTGATAAACTTGTTAATAAAATCAATCTGAAACTTCAGTAATAGTCATTTTAAGAGTGTCAATAATTAAGTGCAATCAGCAACTTGCGCAAATAGATGTAGATATCAGTTTATTTATTTATTTATTTATTTGTATATTCCTTTCTTTCGTTCTTTCATTATTTCTTCATTAATAGATTTTAAAAAAAATTAAAATTAATTTTAATTTTCATGTGTGGATGGTATTAAATGATATAAATGCTACAAACAATACAAAACAAAAAATAATAGTGATCATCCAGATAATTATTAATTAGGGCTTAGTTCAATATTTTAAAAATATATTTTATATATTTGTAAAATTAGTAAATTCAAAAGAAGCATGAATAATAATAATAATAATAATCAGAAGAATTTGTTCTGTGTACATTATTTTCTGAAATGATTTAATAAATAATCCAAAAGTATCCATTATATCTTTCAATGAATGAAATTGGTTTGGTTGTGACATAAAATGTGAGATCATTTCACTACTGGTGCATACATGTATCTGTGGACATGTAATCATGATTATAATCATTATTAATGGACAATGTATTTGCAATCATGATTGATTACTTTCAAGTTTATCATAATCGTAATCATAATGTTCTCAAGTTATCTTTTTCGTAATCGATTACTTTTGTCAAGTAATCACCCCATCTGTTATCTTGTTTGTAATTACAATAATTTTTTCTCTTTTTAAAAAATTTATGGATGAATATTGGTAACAAATTTAGAATTAACTAGGGTAGCACACTGTTGGCCTTAATTATCTTAATGTTTTCTTAAATTAAGCTGTAATTACCAGTTTTGAAAACAAATTTGACCATACTGTTTTCAGGTTGGAGCTTTGTCTACCCCAAAGATTGGCTATGATAGGAACCGACATGATGGTGAACTGACATTCATAGGGCGTGTCCTGGCTGATTTGCCAGTTGATATTCATGTTGGAAAGATGCTTATGCTCGGGCATGTGTTTGGGCTACTAGAGGAGTGCCTCATTATTGGTGTGTGTTCTTTCTTTGATTTTTATCATACTATTATTACTACACGTTGTTTTGATAAACTTGACCCTAACTACAGTGAAACCTCTCAAGACCGGACCCTCTGTAAACTAGAGTTCTCTCAAAACCGGACGTTTTACAGAGTCCCTTTTTAAAAACCAAGACAGAACTTAACCTCTCTAAACCAGATCCCTCTTAAAACCAGACTTTTGTCTTGGTCTCAAGGGTGCCCAGTTTAGAGGGGTTTCACTGTACCTACAATGTTCCTAGTTCTGGAATATTGAATAAATTTATTTTATTTAATTTAGTAAAAAATCAAGTGATTCGCTTCAACAATTAAATGGTACGAATTTCGAGAGTGGGTGGGGAAAATGGCAAATTCTTAATACCTTAATTTTACTTAAACCAAAACAATAAGTATTTATGTAGTAACCATTTTACTAAGTGAACAACATAATCATTGTTGTTGATAACAAGTTGGTGTGACAACACTGAGCATGTGCATCAGCCATTTCCTGTTAGTAGAATGTGATAAATTTGTTCGAAACTGATAACATAGATTGCTTCTCAGTTTACAGACCTGATATTCTGCCATTTATTTTTGTAGGTGCTGCTATGTCTTTGAAGAACATATTTGCAAAACCTTTCCATGGCAAACTAGATGCTTTTAGGTATGTTGATGATGGGCAAGGTTGAAGCCGAAGCATAGAAGTTGACTTTGGCAAACATAGTCCTTAATAAATTTGACAAAATGCTGCTTTGAGAATTATCCCTTTTTACAGGGCTGTGCTCCATACTTGCTGTTAATTGAGCTATTTTGGTATCACATAAACCTGGAGCCTACAGAACTTGCAGTGTCTAATGGTTGATCCTCATTCCATATGAGCTTATTAGTCCCAGACCGGACTAACCAGAAAGACCTATAGATTTCGTGTCTGTCTGTCTGTCTGTCTGTCTGTTCCACATATAGTTTTCTGGACTTTTTTTCGCAGTGCCTCAAGATATTGATTTGAAATGTTGTGTATAGATCAACTTCGACTTTCATGGCTATTTACCTCTTTTTAACTGTATTTGGCTGTTGAACTTAGGTGATGTAAAACTTTGTTGGACATGTATTTCTTTAGCAGTACTCTCAAAATGCTTGTTATCTCAGGAGACCCATCCATATCCACCTGTGAACTGGGTGAAACTTGGGGTATGTGGCCTTAACCCTCTCTACTGAGCTTATTGATGCACTCACAATGAAACCTTTTTGGTCTGGCTTGAACATAGTATTAATAATACCTTTTTCAAATTTATTTTATCTAACCTTTTGACAAAAATTAACCATTAGTAACCATTTCATTTCATACCATTGGACACTGATATAATTAGTACTTATTCACATTTTATAAAAAAAACATTAGTAAAGCAATAAAAAGTTATCAACCTTTTCATTAAGGTACAAATCAGAATAGTATGCCTTTGTTAGTGTATGCCTTTAATATGCAAAAGAAATAATAGTATAAAAATGACCCTTATTGAATGAATAAATGAACACCCCAGCACAAAAATGCACATTGGCTATTGGGTGTGAAAGGTAAGGGCCCTTACAGAGTGAACATGTTTGATTAGGAGGTGGGAATTGGGGAGGTAAGGGCCCTTACAGAGTGAACATGTTTGATTAGGAGGTGGGAATTGGGGAGGTAAGGGCCCTTACAGAGTGAACATGTTTGATTAGGAGGTGGGAATTGGGGAGGTAAGGGCCCTTACAGAGTGAACATGTTTGATTAGGAGGTGGGAATTGGGGAGGTAAGGGCCCTTACAGAGTGAACATGTTTGATTAGGAGGTGGGAATTGGGGAGGTAAGGGCCCTTACAGAGTGAACATGTTTGATTAGGAGGTGGGAATTGGGGAGGTAAGGGCCCTTACAGAGTGAATGTTTGATTAGGAGGTGGGATAAGGGCCCTAGGAACATGTTTGAGTGGGAATTGGGGAGGTAAGGGCCCTTACAGAGTGAACATGTTTGATTAGGAGGTGGGAATTGGGGAGGCAAAAAAAAAAGGAAGAGTATTCTTATAATTGGGGGCAGGACACTCGATATGCGGTCTGTATGGGATCGATCCTTGTCGGTGGGCCCATTGGGCTATTTCACATTCCGGCCAGTGCACCATGACTGGTATATCAAAGGCCATGGTATGTACTACCCTGTCTATGGGATGGCACATATAAAAGATCCCTTGCTGCTAATCGAAAAGAGTAGTCCATGAAGTGGTGACAGCGGGTTTCCTCTCTCAATATCTGTGTGGTTCTTAACCATGTCTGATGCCATATAACTGTAAATAAAATGTGTTCTGCGCGTTGTTAAATAAAACATTTCTTTCTTTTCTTTCTTATAATTGTGAATGGCCCTTTTGTTTCTACAGTGAAACCCCACCTAACAACCACCCCGGTATTAAGACCACTCTGTCATTCAGACCACGTTTTTAAAGACCGGAATATTTCCAATTTTTTTTATAGGTAAAACTACCTCAGTATTAAGACCACCCCACTATTGTGGATCATGACCAGTAAAGTCAGTCCCATTGGTCGTTTGTATTGCATTTCGACCCGAACAAAGTGACCATATTATGATAGCAAATTTTCAGCATTTTTCATTTACATAAGTGTTGGAAAAGTCATGCATCGAATGTTTTTTTTGTTCTTGCTGATTGTTAACAAATGACAGGTAGTACAGTCAAAAAAAAAGTAACACACTGACTAGTTAAATTATGTAACTTCTTAAGATGAGCATAACTGCAATTACTTTTAATGCCTAGTCCAGAATGTTGAATACTCTGAAGTTGCCTCGACACGTGTGTATTATCGTTTAGTTGAAGATACACATTCACAGTCATCCCTATGAGACAGGACAGACCTAATTGTTAATTGGAATATTGCTCCATCAAGGTGACTGACTAATCCAATAGGTAACAAAACAAGTGTTATTTAGAATTGTGACATTGACAAAGTGAGTGTGTATTTTGAGCAAATTGTTTCAAAACGGTGAAAACCAAACATGAATGTTATAGTCGTACTATCACTATTTCAGTATAATGTTATATGTAACATTTTTATTAAAAATGTCAAATTCAACAGAGGACAATAGACACGATTTTCATATAATTTGACTAATATCAGGCATGTGATTCTTCCGCTAATTGGCGGAATTCAATTTTTAAAACATTTTCCTTGCATATATTTTCCTTGCATTCTGCACTCAGTTACGTGCCTTTGGCACGCATGTATCATTTTCAGCTTTTTTAGAAATGTTTCAATCACATGCCTGTAATATTCAGTATTTATAAATTCATATTGACATTAGTTCTTAATTCTATTTTAGTGCTCACTGTAAATAATTCAAATAAAGGATATTTCAGGGCTTCTATAATTAAAAAACAAATCCACTAGCCATGGAATAAGTGATTTAAAAAATGTACTACCCATGATTAAATATTCACTAGCCCTTCTTTATTTAAAAAATGTACTACCCATGATTAAATATTCACTAGCCCTTCTTTATTTAAAAAATGTACTACCCATGATTAAATATTCACTAGCCGTTCTTTATTTTAAATTAATACAATTTCATTAAATCAAAAGTAATAATCAGATATGTCATCTAGAGAGCTTAAAAACACTAACATTGGAGGTTGGAGTAGGGGTCAGGATATTCATATTTACAAAATAGACTTTACTGCAACATTTGACAATTTTGTTTTTTACTAGCCATCGGGCATGGCAATAGTAGTTATTTATTAACCCAACATTGAATATCTCTAACCATGGGACTGGGGCTACCATAATTTAGAAGCCCTGGATATTTCTTATGTTATAATTGTATATGATTTGGAATCAACTTAAATGATAGTAAACCACTAATAAGACCACCCCGCTAATAAGTCCATATTTATTAAGTCCCATGAGTGGTTGTAAGAGCGGGGTTTCACTGTATTAGTTTTTGTGGTACATTCCTATTAAAAAAAAAGAGAAAAGTATATCAAGGTTCGCACACGCTTGAAAAGGCCCTAAATTTGAAGGGTTGCCCTAAAAAGTCTCTATTTTGATGATCTAGCCCTAAAAAGCCCTATATTTTACAGGCAAGTTAACAAAAGACCCTAAATTGGGCCATATAAGCCCAGAAATCAATAAGATATTTTTCTTCTTCCGGAAACATTAAATAAATTGCTAAAAATACATCGATATCTACATTCATTTGTTGATCTCTGTGCTCACTCGAACGTTGGTGTGTAAACAATGCCAAAATGATACCAATGATTCATTCGTAAAACATCGTCAGTGTTCAGTATTGTTCGTAGAAGGATTCATTTGTAACGTTTGGGGAGCGCATGATTGGTCATTCTAAAACGAAACACGTTTCTAAAATACTAATCAACAGTCTTAATCTCAGTGCAAACTAAAAAAAATCCAGAATATTCTAAAATTATCTGAACTGAATCAGACATTTATGCCTATGTGGATTCTATGTATTTATGTTTATGAATGTTTATGAAGGCCTGCTCGAACACAGCTCCCATTATTTTGTCGAGTTCATAGGTCATTGCAAATGGTGGAAAGCATAGTTTTAGTCCCTAAATTTTACTTATATTGACCCTAAAAGGCCCTAAAAGGCCCCTGAATTTAGGTTTGAAATTTCTGTATGAACCATGTATATTGAAATGAGCAAATAACAAAACTACATTTTTAGAATTACAAAACAATGTTGTTCGCTTACACTTCATATTATTCAGGTATTCCAGAAGTATTCCTAAGTTTAGAATATTTTTAAAGGGGAGGACAATTAAGGCATTTGGCCTGGTATGCATATTCAACGATATATAATGCACATTATTGCTTAATATCAATATGTATAATTGTGTAGTTAATTAATAAAATGGTTAAATGTGACGGCTATTATATATAATGGGCGCAGCCATTTTGTACCTTCTCATTGAGTACGCCCTCCGGTGAGCTGGTGGTTACATAATACAGGAATGAGCCTTAGAACTAGAGAAACACAATCTACCTGGTTTTTGCGGGATGATAAATAGTCATGCATTGCAATGTTCTGTAATAATACATATCCCAGTAAGCCAGCAATAAGTATATCAATATATACATATATTATTTTTCAATACAAAATAAAATACCATTGTCAAAGTGGCTACACAACAAGTCGAAATAATTAACAATGTTTTTCCCATGCATTAACATACGCACTGGTCTATGCCGTTAGTCGCTTCTACCTGTGATTCCTAATTGGCAGGTGTGTATTTGATTGGTAACCAGATGAGCCAATTAATTGATGCTGTCTAGACACAAAAATACATACCGGTATTGTAAAATATTACCTGTCGCCCCTAAAATGGTAAGGGACATGGTTTATTACTGTAGATAGTTCTGTAAAACTATTGATTAAGTAGACTTTTCCATCTAAAAACCCCCAGAATTGACCAATTACGTAGTCCCAAAGAAAAGAAAATTATCACTTGGGTATCGTGGGTTGTCGTTTTTGCTCCAATGTAGCATATCAATAGGCCTAATAGTGTACATTTTTTCTTTGGATTATTTAACAGAGAAAAATACTATAACCCCATTTTGTTCCGTTAATGCAACTTGAAATATATTTAGTTAAATAGTTTATTATATTATTACGTCATTTATGCTGTTTTACAAGTCAGGTTGATCAAAGAGAAGCGCCTTGTCGAAAATTACTGCTTTTGTTTACACTGTACATACAGGAGATGGTCAGGAGCTGACGTCACTTCGCCCCAAGCTATCCCACCGGACGTCACAAAAACAAAATAAAATGGCTGCCCCCAGTTAGCAGGAATAATCATGTTTTTTTATTAACTCTAAAATTACGCATTTTTCATTTGCTAAAGTGTCAGTATGTGTTGGTGGTCCGGGTATGCATCCTTCCAACACATAAGGCTCTTGTTTGAGTTGACCCTACCTTTAATATTATACATTTCCTAATCTTTTTGTTTATGTTGAATATACATTTATTTAACTAATTTTCCTGGGATTTGTTTCAGACACAAGTTTGGCTGGGCTGCTTATTCCTTCAGTGACTCTCTTGCTATTTTGTATGCATACAAGGTCAGTTTTATTAACATGTTTTGTTAATGTACGAGAGTTTGTAATATATTGATTCCCCTCATTAAGATTTTATAAATTTTGTTTAATGACAATTCCTATCTATTTAAATTAAATAGCAAAAGAAAGAGTAGCCCTTTACCTGGTTGTAGCAGGTTTCTTCTCTTATCTTTGTGATCCATATGCCTGATGTCATATAACTTTAGTTAAAATGTGTTGTGTGTTGTTAAATAAAACGTCCCTTCCTTCCTTATTCTTGAATAACAGAACAGATGGATCAATTATTTTTTGCCAGATTTGGGACAATAAGAAGAAGCTTGGTGAATTCCGCCGCAGTGGCCAGAATCAGATTAAATGGGGCAAAGCCAACTTTATCCAGATCCGCAGGATAAATGAGGTCAGTGTGTAAGGTTTTTGTTTACTTTTTAAGTATGAACATGTTAGCTTGATGGGGTGTAGGGGATGGGGTTGGCATTCACATTACAGGTTATGAAATAGAGTATTTGATGATTGTTTAATATTTTAAGGCTGCTGGTTATATTTGATTTTATATTAAATATTAAAGTTTCTGATTGTATGTGAAGTACTGAGGTGGTTGCTTGTTTTTGAAATATCCAGATGCTGATTGCATGTCAAATATTCAGGTTGCTGACTGTATTTGGTATATTCAGGTTGCTGACTGTATTTGGTATATTCAGGTTGCTGACTGTATTTGGTATATTCAGGTTGCTGACTGTATTTGGTATATTCAGGTTGCTGACTTTATTTGGTATATTCAGGTTGCTGACTGTATTTGGTATATTCAGGTTGCTGACTGCATTTGGTATATTCAGGTTGCTGACAGTATTTGGTATATTCAGGTTGCTGACTTTATTTGGTATATTCAGGTTGCTGACTGTATTTGGTATATTCAGGTTGCTGAGCTGATCAAAGAAATGGAACAGAGACTGTACAAGTTCAACATTCAGAAGCCGAGATTGAGGCAGGACCACCGGAACATGGGGCGTCTCACTCCTGAGGAACGACTTATCCTTAAGGTGAGATTAAAGATCCCTGTACACCATGGTGTAGGCATTAGGACATTGGGTGTAAATAAGACTGGTATGGGGCAGGATGTAGCCCAGTAGTAAAGCACTCGTCTGATGCATGGTCGGTCTAGGATTAACCTCCATCGGTGGGCCCACTGGGCTATTTCTCGTTCCAGCCAGTGCACCACGACTAATGTATTGAAGGCCTTGGTATGTGCTATCCTCTCTGTGGGATGATGAGTATTAAAGATCCATTGCTACTAATGGAAAAATGTAGCAGATTTCTTCTCCAAGACTATATGTCAGAATTATCAAATGTTTGACATCCAGTAGTCGATGATTAATCAATGTGCTCTAGTGGTGACATTAAATAATACAAACTTTAACTTTGACTTTAACTTGTAAGACTGGTAGGTGCTGGATTCGTGTCCTGAAACTGGCTGCACGCCAATGATTGCACAACTCGGAGTGTAGTTACAAGGCCTCTGTTGTCATCAGTAACCATTTATCTCTGTACAGATGGACCAGATGGCTGTAGCGTGTGTTCACCACAAAATGCGTGAATGTTGATGATTACTATACCAAGTTTATAATTGTGCTTCATATCTGATGAGCTAAAGTGATGGTTATTCAAATTAATTCTGTCATTGCTGAGACAAAACACATGTTTATCACCTGTTGAAAAACATAATGATACCATTTTTAACGTAACAGTAGAATGGCAATGAAAGTAAAGCACTAATTTAGTTGTGAAACATTTATTATATTATTTTGAAAGACATGTCTATGTAACATCATCCCAACAGCTTGTTGATTATATGTCATGGCTTTCAGACATTTTACACGTGCGTACAAAGTATGAGAACAATCCCTGTCCCACCATACAAGCTACTCTGACAGCCATCGCAATAATTCACAGAAATAAGTTGTTCAGGTTACCAGGAAGTTATCATGCTAATAAAGTTAAGAACTACTGTATTCTAAACAACATAATATGGTGAAAGGAAAACTACACTGATCATCTGTGTTTTATTCAAGTATGAGATGCAAATAAAAAATATCAAAGTGGTGAAAACAATTCTATGAAGTGCTTTTCTATTAAATGTAACAGCAGTTGTAAAGTTAATAAATGTGTCGTGACCTATACATGTACATTATGGTTTACCAGTTCATATTTTTTTTGTAACTGGTACATGTGTTACCAGACAATATTCTTATTGCAGTGCTTATCATATATAGAGAATAATAAACAAATTTTCACTTTGATAATAACTAGTACCACCTTTTTTATTATATTATTTTTTTTACCTCAATTTGTTTTTTAAAGTCTTTATTAAGTTGTGATATTTGTACATAAAAGTGATGTAAACATCTTTGCATACTTTTCTGAGATCACTGAAACCAAAAAAATCTATTCTGTTTCGAAATCCATAATGAGTAGTATTAAAATAACATTTTGTGACTAATTTAACTGTGAAAACAGACAGGTGGAAATTGGAGTATGACAGATATTTTGAAAAGTCACTAGCCACAGGGCTAGTGGGTTTGTGAAAACCACTAGCCCACCAAGCTAATACACTAGCCCAAATTCCTGATCAGTTATAACTGGATTTTTAGATAATTTTTGTAACATTACACATTTACGAGTATAACAGTAAAATAAAACAAACACTTAAATCATGTTGTAACTTTCAGTTTAAAACACACAAGCAAGAGCATAAAATACACAAGAATATAAACTGTCATGAAATTTGTCCAAAAGTCAAAAGTTACTAATCAAGTTCCACCAACTCTTCCACGTGGCCACCACAGGAATCCACAGTAGGCAGATTGTGTTCATTTACATGGTGTGTACCTTTTGCACACCCAATCCAGTGATGAATGCTTTCTTCTGGATCAAAATTTTTCATTGCAGGGCCATGATGCATAATATACAGCAGAGACTGACATTCTGTTTCTCTGTAGTGTGTTCAGCTGGCTCAGTTTGCAGAAAGACCGTTCACAAGCAGCAGTTGATGGTGAAAGCACTATCATGATCTCAACCAACTTTAAATCTCTGCTTAGACAATCAGAATTACAGTTAAGAATGCTAACATAAACCTCACATGGCTTCAGATCTTTGTGTGCTTGCAAACGGGCTTTCAGCAACTGGTACTGACTGATCATGTCTTTTTTATCATCTTCTGTCAAAACTGCTGAAAAATGGTCTGTTAACAGCTGGATACTTTTAATTCCTATGTAATGCAAGGTCTTTTCTGCTTTCTGGCCAGTGTTGATGACAGAATGCATTGAATGACAGCAAGGGTTGTTGCAAAAATACTTCAAACCTGAAAAAAGAGTTAAAGCAATTAAGTAAAAGAACAAATATTTTGAGAAAATATGTTTATAAAATCTATGAGCAAAAGGTTTAACAATTTTTTTTGATTTTTGTTTTTTTTGTTACATAATGTTACATTATACATGTGTATCACTTAATGGCTGATTCTGTAGTAGCTATATTTACCTTTTGTCGACATACTTGATAATGCCATTCACCAAATCCTGGAGGAAGCAGTCTTTCTCAAAGATGAAGTCCTCTGGACAAGCACCCAGCAGTGGAATTCCATCAAAAGATTTGGAGTCATGGCAATACCTGGACAGGAAGGAGTGCATGTTGACACCTGCTGTTACTGGCTCTGTTTGTAGCAGTTTCAACTCCATGCTTACTCTTTCTATTTCCATCCTGATGTCCGTTACCATGAGTTCATCTCTTTGGAATATCTGAATATAAATAACTACAAAATGAGTCTAGTGAAATAAATAAATATCATGGTGAGAAACAAATGGTGAAACAATTTAAAATAATTTGCAAATAATATGTACAATAACATGTATTACAAAATGACTAACAAATGACATGTATTCACCTGTGACAATTTGGAAAGTGGTGGAAGGACATCCAACATAACATGCAACGTTTTCATGAATCGAAATGTCTGGATTTCCTTGTGAAAGTTGGCAGATTCCTGCACTCTTGTTGGCTGCTGTGGTTTCAATATGTGTACACACTGCTTTTAGGTTGCACTGAATTGATTTTATTGCCCTTGTCTTGCTGACTAACCACCGGACCTGTAAAAAAATAAAATTTGATTGTAATATAATTAAATTACAAATAAACTAAAAGAAATTATATGTATGTTTATAAGAATGGCATATTACTAATAACTTTTTATTTTAAAGTAATTCAAACATATAATAAAATATCACTAACATTAGTTAATTGTTACTATAAATAAATTAAAGGAAACAAAAACAAATTGTACAAGTATTTGTAATTTGCAGAATGTAAAATTACTAATAACTCATTTTTATAAGTAATTAAAAACATTAGTACATACCTGCTTTATACTCGACAGGTGTGTCAGCTGTTCTTCCAGGACATCTGCAATTTGTTTTAGCTCCCTTCTCATTTTTGGGCTCTAGTGACAGAACTTAAAAAATTGACTTGATTTTGTCTTCAGAAGTTTGCAGGTACTGTAAATCTTTTACAGCGTCCATTACTGACAACTCCAATTTATGTGCCACACAATGCAATGGAATTGTATGTTCTGAAGCATTTAAAAAATACGCAACAACACCCGATTTCCTACCCTGCATTACAGAGGCCCCGTCAAAGTTAACACCTACAAGAATGGGGTATTTGTCATTGTCGTCGGTGGTCAGTCTGTCTACACTAAGGTCATATATATTTGTCCAGTCCTTTGTTGATTGCAGCAAAAACACCCAGAGGGTGAGCATGATCCAACTCGACCATGTCCGAAAATGCCGTTTCTGATCGTCCGTCAGAATTGACAAATCTCACAGACAAGGTCTCTTGCTCCTTTGCTGTACAGT
Source organism: Gigantopelta aegis (assembly GCF_016097555.1). NCBI lineage: Eukaryota > Metazoa > Mollusca > Gastropoda > Neomphalida > Peltospiridae > Gigantopelta > Gigantopelta aegis. The sequence continues at coordinate 49,251,508 of NC_054702.1, forward strand.
CCGTACTTCCATCCGCTAAGACTGATACAAACCTTGATTGCATTATTCTCTCTTTGGTGTTGGTTCTTAGAACAGATGCAATTGATGTAATGAATTGTCGAGCAGCCTTTATCATTTAAGTAAGTTTTCCACAAGTCAACATCGAGTTATTTGACCAAACGAGCTTGAAAATACATATCTGACAGGGATTTGCAGTGCTTTGCTAGTGAATATGCTATAACAAATACTTGCCCAGTGTTCGGTGTTGTTGTTTGGATAATTTTTGAAAAGCTACTCCAATTGCCGTCTTCAAAAATGTTTGTTTTTTCATTTGGCATTTCTGTATTCTTTTTTTTTTGTGTGCATACGAACAGCATTCTCTGTGGGCAGCAGAGTGGTCATGTGCTTTTAGAGTTTCTGTTCTGAAGTTGTCAGTGCCATGTACCGTATTGTTTTTTATTCCCTTGTTTGCCCTGGGTTCCGCGATGGATGGAAACTGTACAGTACATTTTTACCTCGTCTTCTGAATAGTCTAGCCAGGGCTATGATTGCTTCCATTGTGGCAAAAACGTCTATTTCTTTTTGTCGTGTCATATGTTTGGTCTTTTGTCAAATGTGATCCATCATCATTGTCCCGTTTTCGCATTTGCCTTCCCCACTGGGAAAAATAATTGAGCAAACTCATGGTTGGTATCTAAATCCACTATCAAAATAATTAAATTTATTTGAGGGTATGACAGTGTGACACACGGTAATAGATGGTTCAGTGTATATAGTAGTGGGTTATACATTTAGGGCCTACTATTTATGTCGCCAGGAACGGTGATGCCAATTGCTCAAATACAGGGCATCATCCCGTGTCAAACCGATATCAAAAGAATATAATGGTGACATCTAATCCGTTGTTAATTGATGAACAAAAAAGGTATCATCTTGTATCGGCAGCTGTTACCCATTATCCAAACCGATACACGTGATAGGCCAAGCCGAGTCATTGCATGTGCGATTACCATTAAAGTAAATTGTTTTCCTGATTGCCGATAACCACATGTAAGCCAAGTGTTAAATTAGAAAACAATAGGTAAATAAAACAAACACTGAAATTCAAAGCATGACTGGGGTTTACTTGATTAAGATTAACCTGTTGTCGCGATTGGTGATTTCCAAGTTCATAACCTAAAACATATTCCTACTCAAGACGGTGCAGAATGCGGTTGTGTTTTTCAAACGTCGAGATTTCTCTACCACCCACCCTTGGGGCTGTGCTGCACGAGCTTGGCTGCTTGGTTGAACATAATGGGAGCACGGCTATTGTCACCTTGTATTATGGTGACAATAAACAGAAGAGATCGCGAAGTAGGAGGAGATGTTGTCCCACGGCAGCTCAGGAAGGACCAAACCGGGCGGTCCCTCCTGCTTCACAGAAGAAGATGATACCGGCAGGGGCAGTTCACAGGGAGCCAAAACCGGCAGCTCAACTGCCGGTGGCGGCCCCTTATGTGTCGCCGCCCCCCCCACTACTCAGAAGCAGTAGACGCCAAGAGCGGCAAAGGGGGAGCCAAAGCTGTCGGCTAAACCGGCAGTGGCAGCCCCTCCCCCTGCAGCACCAACGCTGATGGATACAGGAAAAGTGTTGTCCGCACCAACCAATCCACCGGCATCTCCACAAGTTGTTGCGACAGCGGTTGCAGAGCGTGAAGCCAAGAAGAGTAAGGTGTCGGTCCAGGACTTGTCTGACACACAGCCCACGACTTGGCAGATCGCACGCAACAAGCTTCCTGGACGGTACCGCGACTGTGTGAAGGGGGAGTTCACTGCGACCTCTCAGCTGCCAAGCCCCTTCGTCACCAAGAGCTGGAGACCAACACCAACTGGTCAAGGGCGGTACCAGTTCCAGTACGTCGAGGGAAGTCGCACCTCAGAGCGGAACGGGATGTACCGGCAAGGCTTGCTGAAATCAGACATGGATAATCCAATCGTCCATCGGATTATCAAGCTGATACTTCCGGAAGACTACTCAGCAATACTTTGGGGAGAGTGCTACATCGACCTGCCGCACTTCTTCCTGAAGTTCCGAGCCGATCATCCCATCAACTCGCCATGAGTTCCGCTTCGGAACCTCTTCTAGGACATGTACTTTTTTAGGGCTCTGTTGGACTTAAACATTTTTGGCCGCGGTTCAATTTTTTTTTTTTTTTTTTTTTTGGTAAACAGTCCGACACAGTTTATTTTGGCAGCCCGTCTAAATTGCTCAAATTACGTTAAAACCTTTTCGGTCAAGCAATCTAATTTTATTGTTTGGACTTAAATTTTTGACCTAACTACTAAATTCGTATTCCAAATTCCGCCCACCTCAAACTTACGCCCCACCCCACTGGCCCGGACCATAAGATCGGACTTTAAACTTTTAGACCTTCGTTCAAAATTTTATGTCGAAATTAATTCTTTTTTAAAAAATATTATTAAATAGTCTGATTTTCTCTTATTTATTTTTGGACTGTCCTTCTAAAATGCCCCAAATTATATAAATATTCGGCCAAGCAGTCAATTAAATTATTTTTGGCTTGTAACCTTTTTCTTTCTAATTTTAATCCTACTAATTTCTTTTACTAATTGCTATTTTCAAAATTCTGTCCATTTTCAACCCCCATCCCAAATCAGGCGTGTTATATCTATCTATCTAATTTCTTTTTGACCGCCCAATCTAATCTAGCGACCAAATTTAATGAGTAGAATTTTCTTTATTAAATATATTAATTAGAGATGCACATCAAAATTTTAAAGGCCCACTATTTAATTTTTGGATGTAAATTTCAAAATTATCCCCTTAATTTTGTTCTGTCCCAGAGCAAGTCACTGGCTATCCAGAGACAGGCTCCGGGATGAACATGCTCGAAACTCTAGTGGTATATGAGCATGTTAAAATTATTCGCACTCGCACTCGCGCACTAAAACATACGCAAGATTAACTACCATGTGACGTATCCAACCAATCAAAACACGCATGTTGTAGGACTTATTTCCTGTGCCAGAAACTTGAAAAGGAAAAGTAAACAATGCATGCTGTAATTGTGACGATGTAGAGATAACATTTTACTGCAGTCTGCAGAGCAAGTTCAAGTGGATTATTATTATATACTGATTGCGTTGTTGATATTATTTGATGACAAACGTCATGATCAAATTTATTCAACGAAATTTCAGCTGAGAGAAACCCCCCCCCCCCCCCCCCCAAAAAAAAACCCAAACAAACATGATCGACCGATAAGGAGAGGGAGGAAAAACCAACTACTTCGAACTTAAAAACCACTAGCCACGGGCATTGATTTATAAGTGCCAATTCATCCAATAATTGTATATTGCACCAGTGCTTGATAATGTTTTGGTAAGAAATTATTATTTTTAATTCCCTGGTTATGAGTGACAGTTGGGATAATAAAATGGATAATCTTTAAAATAAAAGCACATAGATTACAATACACACCACAATCTTTGATATTATATACAGTGGGTGTGCATTCACTCAGCTTAATTTGTTTTATGTTTTGTTTATTTACTGTTGTGTTTTACAGATTGTGATTGGAGGAGCTTTTTATCCCAACTACTTCCTGCGAAATGTGTCGAGTGAGACGGACGCAATCCGAGAACTGTCCAACAATGATCCATTGAGCACAGTTGTGGTTTGTCTTACTTTTCTCTTGTGCACCATACTACTAGGCAGGACTCATTTTCCAATTGGAATCAAATTCCAATAATGTTCCTGTAATTGAAAACTGGGTGATCTAATAGATTTCCATAACAACAATCATCAAAAAAATAAGAATCCAGTCCAACATACAATGTTTAATCTATTAGAAAATACAATTTCCATTGTATTATTTGATTATATATTAGCGTCCAATCCAACACTGTAAAATATACACAAAAAATTTGATTCTTATAGATTCTTGTAACAATCTAATAAACTCTGTTGGAATTTGGCACAAAAATAATGTATAATATTACAATCTGAAATATTTGAATTGTTTGTTTTAAATCCAACTCTCTACATTAACTTTTGCATCTTGAAGATGGCGCCCACTTCTATTTTTTTTATATAGATAGTATGAAATGCTTTAGTCACCAAATGAAAAAAAATTGTTGTATATGTAACCAAATCGGTCGCAATGTTGAGGACTGAAATCTGCACACGTTCATAGAGTATTTTTAAAATGTATTGATATTTTTTATGAAGCACTTATTAAACAGTTCATGAATTTTTGTTTTATAATATTTGTATTCACTTGCTAAATAATACTTTTTAAGTTGTTGCAGCATTTCTGGACTTCTCAATCAAATTATCTTTCTTATCATTTGGCAATTTTTATTCCTCCATTATTATTTTCTTTATTTTAAAAAATTTGTTACTTAATTTTTTTTTAATTTTGTATAAAAATCTAAAAAGAATTACTGCTGCAATTTATAACATATTTATGGAACAGTGTTTGTTTGAGCTAAGTGGAATTTTGAAATTAATTTTTGTATTGTTTAATGACAAGTAGTTTTCAAAGATTATAAAACTGTATCCAGAATAAACAGTTGATAGAGGGGTCAATGAGCATCTAGATAACTCGTACTATATGACATCACTAATTGAATACTGTACATACTATACAACTTGATTTTCATAGTAACCAGAAGTTGGGGTCAAAGCTTTTAATCACAGCAACTGTTAAGGTCGGCTAATAAATGGTACCTGCAATTGCAGGAGTTTTGAATATCACATTCACATTTGTTTTAATTATTATTATTATTTTATCAAGGACAATCAGAAACACACCAGTTAATAACTAAACAAGAAGTTGTAACTTAATGGTAATAAACTGTAATAGCTGAAACTATTGCACACTGTCTCATAACTAGGCTGAGTTCGTTTAATGACATATTTTGTGTTTAGGTGAAGGGACTTCCTGCTAACCAAGGCATGCTGTACCATTCCAAACTGGACTCCATCTTCCAAGTGTGTCAGGCAGACCCGCCACCAAGCATCACCTTTGAGGAGACCAAGTTTGTTCTTTTTAGTATTGTAAACTTTCTCAAAATAAGGGCCTGTGAAAAGCAAAAACCCCCAGTCCATATTGCTTTAAAGTATTTCTCAAAGGTGCTAATTTTTCACCCACCATCCCAAACCCATTACTCATCCCATGCTGTTCTATTTCCAACAGGCCAAATTTTATGTTAGCAGGACATATTTCGTTTGGCTTGATATTTTAAAAACAAAGGAAAAGAATAGGCCATATCTTAGTTCCTAGTTTGAGCTCTGCAATAATAATAAAAAATAGAAACCACTTAAACATAATTCTATAATGACTGCCAATTCAGAAATTGATTGTTTAAAATTTCAGGAGCAGTGTGCTCCCTCACACCTCTATGTGTGTCTTTCCCCAAATAATACACTGCTACACAACTGTCCTTGTTTTCAGGTTTATATCAGAACAACTTACTATGCAGTACTGGTCACTGGACTTAATTTCACTTACCTTGTGTCTCTTGAAGATTCAAAACCAAATGAGACCGGATGAATTGCATTGTTTTAGTTTAGTGTGGGATGCCCATTGTTCTCGCTGGGTGAAAATTAAAGGAGGGCGGCCGCTCGGCACCACACTCTTCATAAAAACCCCAAAAAAAACCCCCAATAAACGAAAAGAAAAAAAAAGAAAAAAAGGGAGGGTTGGTTACCATATTGTTGTGTGTTGGTAGACTTTGTCAAAAGACATACTCCTTATTTTGCCTACAAAAAGGTTTATAAATACGAAATACAAGAAGACTCGTCTTTTAACTGAACCGAAGATGATATCGGTCTGACATTCACAGGCAGTTCCGGTTTTGCTGAAGCGATCAAAGTTTTAAACACGCTCTGCCACAGATGGTTGACCTAATTATTGACCCAACAAGGTATTTTATGACAATATATACATTTTATTTGTACCTAAAAGTACTTTATTGAACCATCTATACTCTTCAAAAGAAGAAACGCAAAACCACATTGTCGTAACATTTGGAGAATTGATTTAATTATTGAATGGTGAGTCCGATAATTACCAAATGTTGCAGGATTGTTCACAATTCACTCTAGTCCATTGTGAGTAAGTGATAGGACACACCACCAAGGTCAAGGTCATCTGGAGTCAATACCGGATGTGGCCTCCGCGTGTGTTGACAACTGCCTGGCACTGCCTGCCCATTGAAGCAGCCAGAGTACGGATGACGTCCCGGGGGATGGTGGCCCACTCGGCCTGCAAGGCTGCTGCCAGCTCGGGCAGGGTCTGGGGCTGTGGTTGTCGCTGTCGGAGGCGTCGGTCCAACTCGTCCCATAGATGCTCAATTGGGTTCAAATCCGGTGATATGGATGGCCAAGGAAGGACATTAATGTTGTTGTTCTGTAGGAAAGCCGTTGTGAGACGTGCTGTGTGAGGCCTGGCGTTGTCATGTTGGAACACTGCGTTGGCGTTGGCCATAACTGGAACGATGTGTGGCCGGAGGATCTGGTCAATGTAGCCCTGTGCATTCAGGTTGCCCTGCACGTGGACCAGGTCAGTTCTGCCAGTGTGTGAGATGGCTGCCCACACCATGACACTACCCCCGCCGAATCTGTCCACTTCCTGCACGCAGTTTGCCGCATAACGTTCACCACGACGCCTATACACGCGACATCTTCCATCATGACGTCGGAGCAGAAATCGGGACTCGTCACTGAACCACACCTGTCTCCATCGCAGTTGAGGCCATTGTCGATGAATCTGGCACCACTGCAGTCGGAGTCGACGGTGTTGTGGTGTTAAGATGACACCTCGAACTGGACGTCTGGCACGAATTCCTACCTCACGTAGGCGGTTCCGTACGGTCTGGTCGGATATCCTGCGCAAATCTGGTATTGCTGCGGCTGTGGAGGTGGCAGTAGTCAATCGTTCCCGAAGGTGGCGTACCCGGATGTAGCGGTCCTGCCCGGGGGTAGTGACCCGTGGTCGACCGGATCTAGGGAGGTCACGTGTTGATCCATGTTGCTGGTAACGGTCCCACAGTCTGGAGATGGTGCTTGGGGACACATGGAATGCCCTGGCAACGGCCGTTCTGGATTCGCCTGCGTCTAGTCGGCCGATGGCATTGTTTCTCTGCGGTTCACTGAGACGTGGCATGTCCTGGATTGTCAACTGTCGGCCAGATACAGAGGCCAGGCAAGCGAACACCCTGCACTTTTATACTGTCGGTGTTCATGTTGCACGTGCAGACAACGCACGTGCAGTGGTGACATAGTTTGCACGTGGCTGCGTTTTTGCGAATATTCACATTTTGGAACTTTATTGTACAGTAGCTGCGTTTTATCGAATGTAACCGTGGGAATGTGTTTGGGACATGCAATGACCTTATATTCACAAAGCATGAACCGGTAGGAAACATAAAATCGGAGTTATAACCCATTTGTACCCTTTTGCGTTTCTTTTTTTGAAGAGTATATATCACACTTATTATTGATATTTTATAAAAATAATTGAATTATGGGTACGGTCCATAATTCTGAGAAAAATAACGGCTATTTGGAGAGCAGAGGTGTGACGTATTATTTTGAGTCACGTGATGGGCATTCCCCGAATAACCGCAGTGCCAAATCGATTTACCAAGCTCGTGTAACGAGAACGCTTGAACGTCCTCTGCGACGTAGGGTAAATAGAAAAAAAAACCAATGAGTTATTAAAAAAAAATAAAAACATGTACTGAATGATAACAAGCTTATACATTAATTTATTTTAGTAACAGAAGCATGTTAAACGTCGACATTCCTGACTAGTTAGGCCTTTGCATCTATATGTAAATTTATCATTAGTCGTATGCGAAAAACTCTAAACATCTGGATCACAAACACCTTCATTTTCCCCCTTGTCAAATTCATTTTATGCAAAATATGCCATAACAGCTGACTTGGAATAGGAATTGTTACATTTTTAAAGAATACTCTAAACTAGACGGTGTTTATATACGACGTGACTATATATACGAAGGCCGTGTATATAGCCTCCACTAACGAGGGCTGGCTATATTCACAGCAAAAATGTATATAGGCGGTAAATAAGTACATGTATTTGATTGATCCATATTACCGAACCATCTGGAACAGGAGGAATACATACTAAGTACTGTACAAACAGTGCATTTTCTGAACAGGGGAGGGGGTGGGGAAGTATATGAATTTAGCGGAACCTTTTGTGTACATTTTCCTTAGATATATGAATAGCGTCATATTTTCCCTACAGTACTAACAAAAAAAAAGAAGTAATAAATAAATAAATAAAATAACAATTGCAAATTATCAGCTGCTGAGGTAGATTAACTGAAAGAGAAACTAACTACGGACAGTACACAAACTAACAACTGGGCTTGAACTTAATAATTTTTCACTGATTGCAATTTTGAGGCTGCTTATGTAAATTTTGTAAAAAAAAGTTAATTTTACCACAAATAAATATGACTAAAAGGTTATTTTGATGTATTTAGTCATATTTCAAATGCTCAAAATTGCAAGGGGCAATCAAACTCAAAATACATCTTTTTTTATAGGCTATTAGTAAAGCTGAGGGCGGAGAACGTGAAAGGAGGGCGGCAAAGTGGAATAGCAGAGCGGGCCGCCCCACTTAAATGTAGCAGCGAGAACACTGCATGTCTAATACAGCTAGTTAAACAATATACTTAGGTATTCAGGCTTTTGAGAATTGAAAATCTGCGTGACCCATTTATCGATTACACATAAATAAATCCAGGTAACCCATTTCCTTTTTATGTAACCCGTCATATTCAAGTAATGGTGTTCCAAATTTTGCGAGAACAAAAAATAGGTCATACAAAATTAAGATTTACACAAACAAAATGATCGTTCTCACAATTTTCAGAGTCCTGGGTATTGTTAGTGTGTATCTCATTGTGAAAACATATGTACTGTGATTCATTTAATACTTTAAAGGGCATTTATCAAGTTTCCATGGAAACAAGGCATGAAATCTGATCAGAAAGTGCATGAGGCTGTATACATGGCACTCAAACTGAGGTAAGAATTCAAATTATTTTTCAACAATTGAATTTTTATGTTCATCTCTGTTATTGATTAAAAAAAAATCATATATTTACTTTCAAAGTTATGTAGCCTACGCCATTTAAATCCTTTTTGTCTTCAAAGACACACACACACGCACACACATTTAGACTGAACCAGCGCTTAGAATTAAACATTTAAAAAAGAGAGAAAAAAGTAGCTTCCTGCAAATTATTTGTACATTGGAACAGCATCTGACATGACATAGTTACTAGTAGCCAGTGACGTAAATCTTAAGGAGTTATTCTCTATATATTGACTGTTCAAATGGTCAGACCATATAGATTTTGAGCGGGAAAGTGCAGATAAATCAGGTAAACTATTTCTGAAAAGAGGGAAACATTCAAAACATTTGCCATATTACAAAATAGGATGTATTTTGACCGACACACAGGTAAAATTGTTACAGATCCTGTAACTTAAATACTAATTGTGTTTAACAGGTTGTTGAGGTTTCCACTCGAGGTTGATATCTACTCGCGAGAAGATGCACTTCTCATGATGACAAAACTTTGTGTTTTGCAGAATGAGGCTGCTAGCTCAGGAAAACTGCGTACTAACAGGTATTGGCATAAAAAAATTGAGTTAGTCATATTAAAACTTGAGTTCATGACCTGTTGTTGATATACATTTATTTATGTTAAATCTGTAACATTTTACATTTTCTTGATAAACTTTGACTGAGTCTTTTTAAAAAGACTTCTCTTAAATAACTACTTCAAGATAAGCACTGATTTATATATTACCAGTATATATTAAAATATTAAAAACCCCAAACAATTCAATGTGAAAAATAAATTAATAAAAAAAGAAGAAAATATAATATTTTACCATTTTCATATAAACACCGATTTAGTCCTGTTGAGAGGATAAACGTTTATTCAATAAGTATTTTTCAAGATAGATCCTACTTTATATAATTATTAGACTGGTAGGGGACTATAGGTTTTGTCACCATCCTTCTGCCTGTCTGTTTGTCTGTCCATTCGTCTTTCCCACATATAGTTTTCCAGACCTTTTTTTTTTTTACAATGCCTGAAAATATTGACCCGATATTTTGTGTATAGCTGTATTATGTTCTGTTATAGATCAAGTTTGACTTTCATGGCAATTTACTAATTTTTGACAACAGTTATTACCCCTGAATTTAGGAGATTCAAAATTTTGTTTTCCAGACTTGTTTTCGAAATGCCTCAAGATATTGAGCTTTGTGATGTATTGTTACAGATCCAGTTGGACTTTTAGGGGGATTTACCCATTTTTTACAGAGTTAGGGCCCTTGAATGTAGGATATAAACAAAATTTGTTTTCCAGACTTTTTTTGTTGTTGAAAGGCTCAAGATTTTAAGCTGAAATGTGTCTAGCTTATCATATAATATTACAGATCAAGTTTGACTTTCATGGCTCTTAAACTTAGAAGGTAAGAAAATTTGTGGGGACATGTATTGCATTAGCAATACTCTCAAGTTGCTTGTTCAAAGTGCTTGTTCAAGATTAACACTGATTACTCCCTATTTGTTTATTTATTTATTTATTCACTATTTCAGGATTAAAGCTCCAGCAATAAATCTTGACCAGGAGGAGTTGGCTGTAGCGCAGGTAGTACGTCCACCACAGTCAAAGACATCGTACATCAAAATGTACATTACTGAGGTGATCCTTGCTTCTGTTGACCAGCCCAAATGGCGCAGTGTTTAAATGTGTTGGCTTTAAAGCAGCTATAGTCTTTTTGCAAGTAACTCAGAAATTAGTAATGCTAAAACATGTCACTTAGTTTTAAACTCAAACTTACTCCAGTAACATGTTAAGATAAAACAATTATTTTGTTAGTAAAAACGTGTTTTAACAAATTTCCATCAAAGTACATGGGTTAAATCTGGGTATTTTTTTCGTATGTCTGCAAACCTAGCTAACTCATTATTAACCACTTGAGAGCATTTTTGGAACAGTTTGTCCATCTTTACCAGACAATACAAGTACAAGTGTTGTTTGCTAAAAGACATGTACAAAGATGGATGTGCTTGTCCAATACATACTCAACATTTGATATCAAACAGATCACATTTAGGGATAGACACCAATTAAAAAAACATATTCAGCCATCCCAGCAAACCCATGGCCAGGTATGAAACAATGATGCTGTCTGGTGGTAGGTGTACAGGATGACATTGCCACCCACTGAAGTGGCCAGGTGTGGATGTTGAAAGATTTGCAAACAAGTTTTCAGCAAATGATATGATCAAGAGAGGTGAGTCTTGCATCCGTATAACCTGATAACCCACACTAACATGTAAATCTGGCATTCACATATCCTGATATCCACATTAAAATGCATGTGAATCTTGCATTTAACCTGATAGTAACATGAATATAAGCTTTGATAAATGAAATGTAACACAGGAATAATACAAAATATAGAGTATTTTAGTTTTAGTTTTCAATGAAATGACGTTTTGGGTCATCTAGTTGCTAGGGTCATCTTAGGTAACTTTCTCTATTATGTTTTTATTTCTTGAGGTCCACTGGTGGAAACAGTTAAGCATAAAAATAAAATAAATTGTTATTTTGGGCTATTTTGTCCTTTATAAGGAAATTGCCATGGCGGCGAATATAAAAAATACAACCAGCTTGTTAATAAATAAATTCCCAGTAGTTAGATTTGTTTTGTTGCAGTGATATTGTGAATAATATTGACTTAGTGACAAGAGCTAACATTTCGTACCAACATTAACCTATTTGTGACTGAAACATAAAATCGGCATGTTTGACGATAATAGGTTATATATGGTAACTTGTGATGCCAATATCTAGGTTACTGACACCTTTCAGAAAGTCTACCCTCAATATTTGGATTTTCTATGTGGTCTGAATAATCTGAAGAGTACATTCTCTTGTTGAACTGAAAATGCAAACATAGGCCCTTTCTCGGCGACAGGGATGACTACAGATTTGCTAATCAAATTTACCACACTGCTATTCCTAATAATGTTTGGGGAGGGGTGATGGGTTAGGATTTTTTGTGGGGTGTGGGGTAGTTGGCTCCAGTTCAACCCAGTTTCTGTTATTGCATTCAGTCTTAATTTGTTTCATATAACACTGTACAGAGATTGTTAAAAAATTTCTTAAATAGATGATGTTGGTAACACCACAGTTTGATCGGACTTGACAAATTAATATGAATATGTGTTTTGTCTTCTCTTAAGGTGGTTGAATGTGGCCATTTCTGGGCCCAGTATGTGGAACATGAGTCCACGCCAGCGTTTGGGCAGTTGCAGTATGAGCTGAATGCAAACCAGTGGGAGCTTCTGCAGGTACTTTTAAACTTTGAGGATAACCATACTGTGTTTTCTGATTTGCCAATGTTGATAGGTGGTGTTACTGTTAAAATTTAGTTTTATTCTTGATGCATTGGTGGAGCCAATAAAACAGGAAATTTGTTACTAAAATGCACTGGATCTAAATCGGCAAATAGTATGGTTATTTCTATTCTGATTTTAATCATTTTTTAAAAAAGACAACTTATCAGCTTTTTAATCCAAATAACCATTAGGCTGAATGAAAAACTTGTTTGTTTCCTATTACAGGCTGAAAAAAGAGGTAGGTAGTAAAAAAAAAAAACATTTGGAAAATAATTTTAACTGGTATTTTGATAACACCAAAGTGACTGTATTTTCTTAGTAATCATTTAAAAAAAATGTTGTTTGACATGTTAAAATTAGGGTTGGTCAAGAAAATGAAACAAAAATTATGTTACGCCTTGCAAACATCACTAGCTGGTGCCATCATTAGCTGGGGTATTTCATTGTTTTTAAATCCCACTGCCCACTTTCTTTTCTCTTCTTTAATTTCTTGATGATCTAACATCTTCTATCTTTTAACTTCTTTTGCTATCCACCTCCACATATTAGTCCTTGTCTCTCCAACTGCAGCATGTTTATCTTCTGTAGCCATCTATGCCAGACACCTGCCATTTCTCATCAGCTTTTAGGTGGGTGTAGGGAACTTGGGGCTATTTTACACTATCAAAAATAATAATAATTATTATAGTAAGCTTTTTATTATTGTTATTTTTAAACTATTCTTGATTATTATATCAGAACCTATTATTATGAAATTCTGCTTTAGCAATTAAATTTTACAAAACACTTGATCTTTTAATGCTGCAGAATTTTGGTCGCTTCAATTATTGTAAAATATCTAAATTACAGATATTTCTTGTCATATATCCTTTGTAATTACAACATCATCTTATACTGTATGTGCTTGTTTTCAGCCTATTATGGGAAATGTGATGCTGGGATCCTATGTGGTTGCTCCATTACAACATCATCTTATGCTGTATGTGCTTGTTTTCAGCCTATTATGGGAAATGTGATGCTGGGATCCTATGTGGTTGCTCCATTACAACATCATCTTATACTGTATGTGCTTGTTTTCAGCCTATTATGGGAAATGTGATGCTGGGATCCTATGTGGTTGCTCCATTACAACATCATCTTATACTGTATGTGCTTGTTTTCAGCCTATTATGGGAAATGTGATGCTGGGATCCTATGTGGTTGCTCCATTACAACATCATCTTATACTGTATGTGCTTGTTTTCAGCCTATTATGGGAAATGTGATGCTGGGATCCTATGTGGTTGCTCCATTACAACATCATCTTATACTGTATGTGCTTGTTTTCAGCCTATTATGGGAAATGTGATGCTGGGATCCTATGTGGTTGCTCCATTTAAAGACCAGTCAGTGGCATACTACAGGGCAAGAGTGGAAAGAATCGAGGGACAGACTCAAAACTCACGTATTCAGGTTGGCGTTATTTTACTATGTTGATACAGTATTATTCATCTGGTGGCTGCATCAGAATGTAGCTTGCTGGTAGAGTGCTTGTCTGAGATGTTACTGGTTATAAGAGTTGCTATCTCTCAGTGGACAGAAATATGAAGCTTTTTCTTTTCTCACCTGTGCTCAATGACAGCTATACCAAAGGCTGAGGTATATACTGTTCTGTCTGTTAAATTGCATATAAAAGATCTGTTACTTCTAATTGATAATATGTAGCCACAGTGTTCAAGATTAAACATTTTGGCCAGTATCCCAGTTGGATACTAACATTTCAAAATCTGGTATCCCACCTGAGAATTTAGTATTATATGGCATCCCGGTGGGATACTGGGTTCTTGAAGTCTGGTATCCAAAATTAAATTCTGGTATCCCCGGGATATCGGGATACCGTTAATCTCGAACACTGAGCCATCTTGCAGCAATTACTTTAATAATATGTTCTCATTCTCTAGACCAAATGTCACAATTACCATTGACCCTTGTTTGTTCCTGTTAAACAATGGTCTGAGGTGTTGTTAAACATATAAAGAAGTACTGCAATATCATTAAATCAAGAATGTTCTTAAGTGTTTATTTCTTCTTTCAGGTTTTCTTCCTGGACTATGGTAACAGTGAAAAACTTGTTAAAAGTCAGCTCAAACTTCTACCTGAAAAATACCTCAGGATTCCATTCCAGGTACAAAAAAAACATACGATGTATAAAAAACATTTGACTTATAATCAGCTCTACAGTGTAAATGTTAGAAAGTGTATTTCTCTATAAAAGTCAGACCATATCTCCGTAAGCTATTGAAAATACGGACATTTTGGACAAACAGATTTTGTAGAATTTATCATAAAATAATGAATTCTTTTATATTTAAGTTTGAAGAATATTGTTAAGAGGTATTAGTGTTACATGTTATGCATATCTTTTAAGGCTTGTGAATGTTTTCTCACTGAAATTCGACCATCCAGTGTGAAATGTCCAGATGGAGTGTGGAGTCATGCAGCCAATGAAACTTTCCGTGATATGGTGCTTGGAAAACAGTTTTATGCCAGGGTATGATTGTCATAATATTAATATACATACTGAACTTACATTAACCTTTAGACTACTGGATTAATTTTTGACAAAAAAAAACATTGAGTGGGTACAATGTTTTTTTTTTTACTCACATATATTCACTTATACAGTCAAACTTCGATAACTCGATCTTCAAGGGGACGAGGAAATAGTTCAAGTTTCAGGGAGTTCGAGTTTTCAAAATTAATATATAAAAGTTCAAATTTAAAGTTGCATTGCAACTGGTTGATTTCGCTTAATTTTGTAAGAAGCGTGTGCTTCGCTGCCTACCTCTAAAAACTATGCATCCCCCAGTTGAAAGAAATATGGCGTCAGACATATGGTTAAGGACCACACAGATTTTGAGAGGAAACCCGCTGTCACCACTTCATGGGCTACTCTTTCCGATTAGCAGCAAGGGATCTTTTATTTAGGCTTCCCACAGGCAAGATAGCACAAACCATGGCCTTTGTTGAACCAGTTATGGATCACTGGTCGGTGCAAGTGGTTTACACCTACCCATTGAGCCTTGTGGAGCACTCACTCAGGGTTTGGAGTCTGTATCTGGATTAAAAATCCCATGCCTCGACTGGGATCCGAACCCAGTACCTACCAGCCTGTTGACCGATGGCCTAACCACGACGCCACCGAGGCCGGTCCCCCAGTTGAAAGGCGAATTAATATATCACTGTCATCACACCCCACGTCAGCCCATCCCATCCTGCCCCACCCACCCCACCCACCCCACCCCAGCTGTTGGCATCTTCGACACCTGTGGTACATTAATTTTGTGTATATTGTAAAAGTAAGTAAATAACAAAACCAAAAAAGATAACCCAGATGAATTTGAAATATATGCTTGGGCATGTAGACTACATGTATTTATTGACAGAAATACTATCGGCAACAACAGTTTGATGCGTCGAGTTTTAGAGGTGCATACTCTATTAAATCTTTATGGTGGGACCAAAGAATTAGGTTGAGAGATCGAGTTTATTGAGTTTTTGAAATTTGAGGTTTCGAAGGCCGTTATTACTAGTTTGTATAGCAACTCGGCCAGAACCGTCGCTTCAGATCGAGAGATCGAAGTTTTCGAGAGATCGAAGGTGGAGTTATCAAAGTTTGACTGTATATAAATTTGAATAGGTAAGTATTATTTTCGTGGGTTTTTCTAATTTTTATGATATTTTAGATCAGTTAATGTTGGTTAAAATTAGGCAAAAAAAAAAAAAAGTTGCATTTATCAATGGGCATTTGTGGCCAGCTGTCCAGTATTTATGTCCATTATTCCCAATAACAACGGTTTTCTGACCAGAATTATAAAAAAAACCCGAACTAAGATTCATATCCCAATATTTGGTGATTTTTGTTGTTGGTAAAACGATCAAATTTATTATCAAATTATCTGTCAAAATCAACTATTGATTCCTGAAAATTACCGCAACATGCCGCCATTGTTGTCAAGAGAAAATACTTGTCGAAAAACACTTTTTGAACTCAAAATTCCAAGGTATTTTCCATTGAAAAAAACAAAACAAAAGCCACCATCTTGTAAAATTAATTTTAAATTTCACTTTCTGGGGAGTGGAGTGTGCAAAACGGTGGGAAATATGAATTGGGGAACGCACTGTATGCAGCGTACAGTATGTCGACTAGTGTGACATCAGGTGAGATATCTCGCCTGCAGTAGTCAGAAGGTTAATATGTAATTGTTGTTCCACTTGGAATATTTGTTGTATGACATTGTTAGCTATTACCCTCTCTGTTTTATTTTGGTAACATACTTTTCACTAAATTTAAGACAGTAGCTAACTGAAAACCATAAACATGGTTTACCTACCTATGACTAGTTGGTGTCTTAAACCTTTTCATGGGTTAACATGGTTATTTCAGAATTTGGTCGAGAGAGGAAGAAAACCCTCATTGACTGAAAAAGCAGCAAGATATAGTTTATCTACAAAGTTTGGGACACAGAATAGTACATACCACCTTGTTCAAGTTGTGGGGGTCTGGCTGGGTCATGATAAAATCAAGTAAATCAAGGGCTATTGGTGTGCACCCTATCACTGAGCTACATTCGGTCCTCATTAATATTAAAGCAAGGTCGTGCTTTAGAAAGTCTCACTTTAGTATTGGCCTGCATAAAGCCATGTTATCTTCCTGTAGATTTACTCCATTGTCCGAGACACGTTGCGCGTGGAGCTGACCTACAACGACATGTTCAAGAACATGATTAACATAGCATCAGAACTGAAGCGCTTCAACTTCGCAGAAGCAGCAGAAGAATCCTTTTTGTCCAAGGTAAACTGTTTTATCATGCATGACCATTTTTCACTCGTTTCTCATCATTTCTCACATTGTATAAATCTAAGATAAATATTGGAATTAGTGATTGTTGTCATAGTATTTGTTACAATTTTGTATTGTAGGTCCTTGTTGCAAAAAGATATTTCACTGTGCAGCATGTTTACTAAATAGCCAAGGCATCTTGACAGTTTTGAAATTCTCATTTCCATTGGTTTAAGGAATTTTGCTGTTTATAAAGAAGATGATTTTCCATTTCAGATTTTGGCAAATTTTGTTTTTTATTGTTGCAAATTTAGGGGATAAATATGTTGTATTTGACCATTTGTGGATGTTAATGCTGGTTTTCCTAGTGCAAAGTGAGTTTTACTGGCGATGCAAAGTGTTACAGGAAGTGTTATTTATGGTTGTCTTCTGACAAGCATAGAAGGGATGATTTTCCATGATCACAGAAAAACCTACTTCATTGAATAATACAGAATTCTAATTTTTTATGTAAATTGTTTGTTAGTATTATTTTTTTAAAAGCAGAATTTTTATTTCAGGCACTATACTATTTAAAAAAACTTAATAAAAGTTTTTTATGTATGCCAAACCTGTGTCTCATATTGCAAAAACTACAAAGAACGTGTTGTTTCTTTCATGGTATACAGACTTTAGTTTTTATAGAATTAAGCTGTCTGGTAACAGACCGAGTGTAGTGGTCTTAGATGACTAATGTACAATATTGTGTTTGTAAAACATTAAGGGCCCAATTCACCAAGGCTGTTTATGCCTTACACACATATAACTACATACATTTACAATGCTTAAACACCTGTTTATGTCTTACACACATATAACTACTTATTACCCATATGGGCTCAAATATACGGGGGAATATTTTTTCGATCTCTGCACAGTGTGCAGATTGCTTCTACAGTCACTGATTGGCTGGCTTTAAAAAGACAAGATTTGATTGGCAATTACATACTGCCGGGACTACTTTTTGTTCATTCATGCTTCCATTCATCGGTCAAACTATTACTACGAACTTCTATTTTTTGTTTATGATACGAACATTTACGGAATTAAAAATCAAAATATATGTACAAATGTTTAAAAATGTTTTTATTTTATTATTTTGACTGGGTTTTTTTGGAACTATTCTTTGGTGGATACTGTTGGGTGTGCACCGGTAACGGCGCGTATGAATATATTGTTATGGCTGGTAGAACTTGTTAGTTGTTACAGCAGCGAGAACGTAAATATACTTTTAAAATCATTAAAGATTGACAATGGGTAATAAAGAGAATAACCAACTCACTACGAGGAATTACGGATTATCTGTCCCTCGTGAATTAATGCTGTAAAACCCTCGCCAGCCAGAGGCTCGGGTTTACAACATTAATTCACTCGGGACAGATAATCCGTAATTCCTCGTAGCTCGTTAGTTATTCTCTAAATACATTTACAATGCTTAAAGACATGCGTTTAAGAAAAACAGGCTTCGTAAATTCGGTCCTAATTATTTTAGTAACCTACTGATACAACCTTTATGATATAAAGTAGAATGTTAACTGGATAAGTTGTGTTTGATTTTGACTTTATTATTGGAGAATACTGTTGCAGAAAGTGTTACTATCATCTTTGTTTTCAGCAAAGCCACGATGAACTTGCTGCCGATGAGATGTGTCCTCAGTCAAACCGGGATGATGCTGTTGGAAAAGGTCACAAGGACAACTTTGTTGAGCTCGGAATCACAGCCTCTCAGCTGAGAGAGATGAAGACTAGAGGAAGGAAGGTATGCAGTAATTAAAGAAATACAAGAGTGTTTAATCGATGTGTTTAATGAGTCGTCAGCACATTTAAAACTATGATTATTTTGTGTCTAACATACAGTTATTTCAATTCTTGGTCTAGAAAGTGCAAGAGGAAATACACAGCTACACGTACCGAACAGGAGCAATGTATTTTTTATGTGCAATTCGCAGTTTGCAAATTTTAAAATCATTTGGCAAAGTTTATTTTAATTTGGCAAAATAATTTCGTGTAATGTTTGATATTTTGTTGGAAAATAAAAGTGGGTTTCTGCAAGTTTAAGAAATACTTTGGCAAAATATTATGCTTATCCAGAACCAGTTATATAGTAGTGGTATACACAGGATGTGAATGCATGACCCAGTTAACATCAGATGATAAGCAAGACTGTTCAATGTAATGTTGCTTATTGTTTTAGATCTATGTCAGGTTTTGTTTCATTAATACAGGTCTGAAGATATTTGTTTCCACTTCTGAAGATATAGCAGTAGGCATTCATGTGCCATATACATATTTCTAGTTTTAATCCATTTAATATAGGTTACTTGTTTCAGGTCTGGATTATTGGTTATCTGTCAAGTACTTACAGTCTGAACCACATTGTTAACAAGTACGACAATTATTCTCTTATCTTTAATTAGCCATTTTTGTCCGGACAGAAATCGTGAAAAACACATTACAGTGATACAGATTCCACATACTAGATGATAAACATGTCATCTATCTCGACTTCGCAAAGATCTCCCAAGATGAAAAGCATGCAATTTTTACCATGTAACATTTTACTTTTTTATGGAATATTCTTCAAGAGGGGTCGAAGCCTCTAAAGTATGTGACGTAATTAATATGACGTCATCACGTTTGCATGCTTTTATATCATAACATGTTATGATGTTGTTAGATTGCATCATATACTTTCACCCTTCTTGGAGAGTATTCCATAAAAGGACAAAGTGGCAAATGCCACAAAATTACATGCTTTTTACCTATGCAATCTCAGCGAAGTCGATATGTAGGTGACATTGTTATCGTCTAGTATGTGGAATCTGTGTCACTGTAATGTTTTTTTCAAGATTTCTGTCTGGACAGAATGTGGGGGGAATCTCCTATAGGTAGGAGAGTAATTTATCGTAGTTATTAACAATGTGGTTCGGATGTTGGGGCTCCAAGCATAAAGTGCTGCTGCAATTGTTCTGATTATTGTGCTTATTTCTCTCTTTTAACAGCAGATGATTTATTGGAAATTTCATCTCAAAGTTCTCAATTATGGGTGCATGCAGAAAACATTTATAGGTTTTTTAATCTTTGAAACTAATTTTCTCCAGAAGTCGGCTGGAATGAAACTTTGTGCACATGAATGAGTGGGATGGGCCAGTAATATTAAAAAAAAAACCCACCCCAAACACAAACAAAAAACTGCTTGTGTATGATGGCAATTTTGGATTTAGGATATTATTGCTTACACAAGCTTATTTGGAAAACCTAATATGTCAATCATAGCAAAATGTTGGGAAAATCATGAGGTATGGGAACTCATTCATTTACACTAAACCTTTCATTGCAAAGTTCATCCATGTCATTTATAATTTCATGGTGGCTATCTTAGATTTATGTAATTAGTGGTTTAATAAGTTTATCTGGAAAAACAAAGAGCCAGGCCTACAAAAACTTAAGAAAATGTGTGGGATCTCATTCGATTTAAGAACTAAAATTTTTGATTGATCAGCAAAATGATTATTGAAGATTCAGGAAATATTTAGGTGGGTGGTGGAGTGGAAAACTTTAAGGAAAACTAACACATGGATTGTTATTGTTTTTTAACAGAAAAAAGAGAGACATTTTTAATATATTTAGGGGTCCATCTCTGCCATTGATAAATTCTTTTGTATGCCAGATGAAAAAAATGAATGTTTTCAGGATTTGAGATTATTCTTTCATTAAAACATACAGGCTTTCAGGTACTATTTATTTATGTATACATTTCAAAGCTGTCTGATTAGCCAATGGCAAGTAAGACAGCATATATAGCAGAAGTGACAGAAGTTTGTTTTGTTTAACGACACCATTAGAGCACATTGATTAATTAATCATCGACTATTGGAGTCAGACATTTGGTAATATTGACATATAGTCTTAGAGAGGAAACCTGCTAATTTTTTTAATTAGTAGTAAGGGATCTTTTATATGCACCATCCCAGACAGGATAGCACATACCATGTCCTTTGATATACCAGTTGTGTTGCACTGGCTAGAATGAAAAATAGCCTGACAGTGAGTCATATAAAGAACTGTTTATAGGTTAATATTTATGCTGGATGAAAAAGCCACCTAAATCTAAAGTGGATAGCAAATTGTAACTTGGATCCCACCATTTCTGCTTGTAGCTGTCAGTGTTTCCCCCAGAATTTTTGTTATGGGGGTTGGCAGAATAGTTTGATGTTAACTGAGCCCTCAAAGGGTGCGAAAATACTAGGGGAGTTTGGTATTTCCAGTTGTTTTTAGATGCATTATGGAATATATGAGGGTGTCATGTACACGTATAGAAGGAGATATTTTAAGATAGATTTTAAGATAGAGATAATGTTTATTATTATTAAATATTTGCATAATGTTAAAACAATAATTTGAAAAAGAAGTATAAAAGTATTAGACTAAGCACAAACAGATAATACATATTACTGAATTACTGATTGTAATATGTATTATCTGTTATCTATCTATTTATCTAAAAGTAAAACCCAGGTCTTCTAGAATTTTAAAAAAATCCACTAACCATGGGATTGGTGATTTTAAAAATTAATTATCCATGATTGAATATTCATTAGCCCTACTTCTGTATGTATATCAGGGGTTCTAGAATTTAACAAAAAAATTACTTCCCATACTGACCATTGATTAATTTTTTTACTGGTCATGATAAAAAATTCACCTGCTAAATTGTAATCACTCAGTGACTGATAAAACAAATAAAAGAAAGTAAATATTTTTTTATACATGTAGGTACATTTTTAAATTTTTGTTAATTCATCATATAATGCACTTAAAAATAATTTCTTTCAAGTCTTGCAAATTTAATTATGTAATGTTTAAATATAATTTAAAAAACAACACAAAAACAAAAACAGATCAAACAAAAAAACCATTTGGAAGTTCGTAAAACAATATGGTTATGTGCAACCTTTAAAAAAACCCCACCTGATCTGATGAGACTGGTCACTGTTTATTTTGTTACGCCAGCACTGTTAGAGTAACAACTCTTTGGGTACCAGTCACTTAGTAGTTAAAGGAAAATTGCGCCAAAATGACTGCAACATTTTGTTAACTTGGACTTACATCTGTAAGTATATTCATTTCAAGGATGGAGCATAGATTACTGGTGACCATATATTCATTAGTGAACTGTTGCATGTGAAAGGAACTCGAAAGTATTGACTTGTAGATCCATTTTCCTTTTTACATATGATTGATGTTGGTTTATTTTTTTATGTTTTTCATTCGATCATCATCATGATGGTTTATATGTTTTCCCCTCACTGGCCACCGGTCACTAACAATGTACATATTTGTAGAATACTAGTATAT
This sequence comes from Gigantopelta aegis, assembly GCF_016097555.1. Classification (NCBI taxonomy): domain Eukaryota; kingdom Metazoa; phylum Mollusca; class Gastropoda; order Neomphalida; family Peltospiridae; genus Gigantopelta; species Gigantopelta aegis. The sequence continues at coordinate 49,274,186 of NC_054702.1, forward strand.
TTATGACTACTAGCATTTGCATTTTATATTTTTTTTATAATATTGGCCAATTAATCACAGAAGTGAACTCGTCCTTTTTTTTTTAATGGTTACAGTTTGTACTGTCCCGGTAAAGAAATTCACGGGGTCAGTGCAGGGTCCTTCCGGCCCCTAGGGGAAACACTGAGCTGTGTTTATTCAGTTTCCACTCTTCTTTTTATATGCCCAACTAAGATGAGTTGTATTATGGTCTGTTTGTCTGTTACCGTTTTCTTGTCCAGACCATATCTTGCATACATATACATACAGGACCATCAAACCTCACATCAACTTGGGATGGCGGTGTGTCGCGTACTATTACTAGGTCACTGTGACCTACTTTTTACGGTCTACTGTACATCCCTCTGTATGTCTGTCTGCTAACATTTTCTTATCCGGACCATATCTTGCATGCCATCAAACCTCACATGTAGGAACAATTTGGTGGTGTGTCGCATACTATTACTAGGTCACTGTGACCTACTTTTCACGGTCTACTGCACTTAACAGTAAATCCATGTCCGGACCATATCTTGCAAACAGATGCATACAGGACCATCAAACCTCACATGTAGGAACAATTTGGTGGTGTGTCACATACTATTACTAGGTCTCTTTACGCCTCACATGTAGGAACACAATGGGATGGCGGTGTGTCGCGTACTATTACTAGGTCACTGTGACCTACCTTTCACGGTCTACTGCACGTAACAGTAAATTGTTGTCTGGACCATATCTTGCATACAGATGCATACAGGACCATCAAATCTCACATGTAGGAACAACTTGGGATGGCGGTGTGCCACGTACTATTACTAGGTGACTGTGACCTACTCTTCACGGTCTACTGCACATAATAATAAATCCTAGTCCAGATCATATCTTGCATACAGATGCATACAGGACCATCAAAGCACATGTAAGAACAACTTGGCATGGTGGTTGGTCCAAAACAAACTGTTCATCCGCCCTCTTTTCAAACAATTCGTATAATTAGAATTTACTCATACCCATAACATATTCATTAATATAGATAAGGTTTTCTATCAAACTCTGATACTGGTACTCTTGTCATAACTTTGCACAAGAATGGTGGTCATCCATTTCCCATGAACATACTTTTGGTTTAATTTTAATTTCAGATCCGACTTGTTGGTCCAAATAATCCACTTGAGATGAATTTCTCCTGCATGACATTCATAGGAAGAATGCGGTTAGTAAAACTGGTGTATTGTTTTATTGTCATATGATCAGGTACCATTGCTTTTATTGTTGGCAATTTGGTGAATTCCATTTAAAAATGTGTTGCCAAATTACTGATTTCATTTAAGCCAAATGAATCAAAGGCTTATTAAACTTGCTAATTCTGGAATTGGCTTTTAAACTAACACATACTCAATTTCCTTGTACATTTTGTTGATATTTTACGTATTAAAAAACCCACAAGTAGTGAATTCTATTTATCCTAAAACACTTCTAAAATAACATTTCTATTTCAATATTTACAACAATAAACACTGGGTTAGCACATCCTTATAGCCAAATATAACAACTTACTGAGTCTGAAGGAGAAATGGAAAAACCTTTCCGCGTCATAGATGATACCGGTCCGCACTGTCGTTCCAATTAGGTCACAAATGATTGCGCATGTGTATCATCAGCCTCTCTTTCCCTTGATTTGCCATTGACAGGATGTAGTTTACTCTATTCATTGAACTTTCTTGAATTCTTTGCTCATTCCTTATCGTTTTTTTATAGTCTTTTATATCTAAAGTATTTAGTGTTTGGTAAATTATCATGAACAGGTTCCGTAATTAACACCACAGCTCTACAAGATGTAATCCAAGATTACCTCCAAAAAGGAGAGGGGATCAACCAGGCCCAGGATTCTACTCTTGGGTTTTTCTGGTTCCAAAACGGTCAGGAGCTTGGCGAATGGTCATAGATGTACACCATCTAAATCAGTTCACAGTAGTGGACAAATTCCAGATGGAGTCTGTGGATACTATAAGACAGGCACTAAAAATTGGGGAATTGGCAACAGCTATAGATTAATCGGATGCTTACCTTCATGTTCCCGTACACTCACAAACATGGAGATATCTCCGATTCGCTTGCGAAGGAAGAGTCTACAAATTTCGTGCTTTACCCTTCGGACTTGCAGTTGCTCCTCCTGTCTTCACAAGAATCATGAAGACAGTGTCGTCCTACCTTCACAAGGCAGGACACAGGTTCCATGCATACCTGCCCGACTCACTTTTTGTCTGGCAGGGGACCACGAGAGGTGTTTTTGCCAGGTGGAAGGAAGGAAGGAAATGTTTTATTTAACAACGCACTCAACACATTTTATTTACGGTTATATGGCGTCGGACATGGTTACGAACCACACAGATATTAAGAGAGGAAACCCACTGTCACCACTTCATGGGTTACTCTTTTCAATTAGCAGCAAGGGATCTTTCATATGCACCATCCCACACAGGATAACACATACCACGGACTTTGATATACCAGTCGTGGTCCACTGGCTGGAGCAAGAAATAGCCCAATGGGCCCACTGATGGGGATTGATCCTTGACCAACCGTGCATTAAGCGAATGCTTTACCACTGTGTTGCGTCCCACCCCTCGCCACGTGCAGTTGATTACCTCTTTTCTGCGCTCGCTCAGCTTTCTTATAAATGTAGGGAAGTCCGAACTGATGCCAACAAGTTCACCTTCCTAGGGGTGTCTTTCGATTTGATAGAGGGTCGGGTTCACCCAGCCCATCATCGACTAGACAGTTTCAGACAGTTGCTAAAGACACTAACATCCCTTCCAGCAGCCATTCCCAGACAATTCCATCAGTTACTGGGACATATGGAGTCATTTCCTCCAGTTACTACCAGGAGCGAGAGCTGCCAAACGAGAGCTCCATCAGTTACTGGGACATATGGAGTCATTTCCTCCAGTTACTACCAGGAGCGAGAGCTGCCAAACGAGAACTCCATCAGTTACTGGGACATATGGAGTGATTCCCCCAGTTACTACCAGGAGCGAGAGCTGCCAAACGAGAACTCCATCAGTTACTGGGACATATGGAGTGATTCCCCCAGTTACTACCAGGAGCGAAAGTACAAATGGAGCAGGTGGTGCTAACACTCCTAGCTCAACAATAAACACCCCATCCACCGGCCTCACCGACCCCACAGGCTTAGGGTATTTTGGAGACAGTGGTCTGGTTACTCTATATTATGGCGACTCAAGAGCTTAGAAGCTGATGATATGCAATCGGTTGTGACATTATCAGAACAATGGCATGGACCGGTATCGTCTATGACGCGGAAAGGTTTTTCCGTTTCGCCTTCAGGCTCAGTAAATTGTTATATTTGGCTATAAGGATGGACTAACTAATGTCTAACCCAGTGTTTATTGTTGTAAGTATTTCATAGAAATAGAAAGTAAGGGAAAAATGTTTTCCTTTTAATTTGATATTTAGTAAATCACAATTCTAAAGTTGCATCCATCGGTAATAGGATGTCAACGCAATTAGCACAAATGTTGTTTGATGTCTTGAATTTGAAACCTTAGATATACCGATTTATTGGCTTGTAAACAAATGGGTTCATGACGGATATTATGGGTAAGTTATAGTATAAAAAAAAGAGTAAAGTTTGTTTTATTTAACGACGCCACTAGAGCACATTGATTTTTTTATCTTATCATCGGCTATTGGATGTCAAACATATGGTCATTCTGACACTGTTTTTAGAGGAAACCCGCTGTCGCCACATAGGCTACTCTTTTTTACGACAGGCAGCAAGGGATCTTTTATTTGCGCTTCCCACAGGCAGGATAGCACAAACCATGGCCTTTGTTGAACCAGTTATTGATCACTGGTTGGTGCAAGTGGTTTACACCTACCCATTGAGCCTTGCGGTGCACTCACTCAGGGTTTGTAGTCGGTATCTGGATTAAAAATCCCATGCCTCAACTGGGATCCGAACCCAGTACCTACCAGCCTGTAGACTGATGGCCTGCCACGACGCCACCGAGGCCGGTGTTATAGGATAACAACATGTTTATTAAATAAAAATAACTTTTATTCTTATTACCCTCTATGAGGGAGGTAGAGTGCAGCTCAGTGGTACAGTACTCCCCTCAGTTGCAGTAGGTTGTAGGATCAGTTACCATTAGTGGACTTTCCCCATCCCAGCTTGTGTATCAAAAGATGTATGTACTGTCTATGAAAATGCATATAAAATATCCCATGCTGTTTTTATTAGAAATAGCATATGTAGCTGCAGTGGGTGTTCTCTCTCTTTTATAAGTGTCGAAATAACTAGATATTCTAATACAACTTTCATATAAGCCTTTTTTCCATTGGTTAATTTTTGTGATAAATCGGACAATAGATGTACGCTGTCATGGGCAACCACGATTTATCAGGATGACAAAATTCTGAGAACTCGTCCAGTATGCTGTCACTTAGCCTCATGTGTGGTGTTTTCGTTAGTATATTAATTTTGCATCTTCCATTATATGTAAGCGCCAATATAAATAATTTTCAACAAAATTACTAACTTCAGATGAAAATTATGTTATTGTTACTATTTTGTTATTATTTCGTGCCATTGTAACCTTTAACACTTCGTTAGCAGCAATGAACGTGCACCCACCCACCCCAAGTAAGGTCCGGTCACTGATCGATCGCAGAACTCACCAGCATGTGACTTGTCTGCTCTTCTAGTTTGTGTTCTCAAAAAGGTGCAAGCAAGTTCATCAGAAATAATTATATCCATATATATCTTATTTTTGTTTAGAATATACTTTTTGTAACAATAAAATTGATAAAGAAGACAAGATGGAAATGACTTGATTTTTTAAACGCAATTTTAAACAACAAAACTGCTTTAAAATATCGCACAATTCTGAAAAACTTCTGAAAATAATACTTGCCCTTTAGTAAATGCATATTATTTTATGTATTTATATAAACTTTAAGTGAAAATATGTTGTGCCATTTGGTTCTCTCCTATCATGTGAAGAGAACGAAAAAAATAACTATTTTAAGGATTTATCACAAAGATAATTAATTTGTTTATATTTGGATTTAGGGATACTCCTAATAGACTTTATCATTGTTAACTATAAGGATTTATCACAAATTTTTTGGATTTAGGGACTCGACTTCATCTCGTCCCGAAATCCAAATTTAGTGATAAATCCTTATACAACGTAGTTAACAACGAAACACAGTGATATTATCCTCTAATTAGACACCAAAGAATTACGATATCAAATAAGTTTCCTTTCCTTGTTGCTTTGTGAAGAACATTTCCTGTACCTAAATATTGTTTTTAAAAAGTGTTTAATATTTCAGAACTGTGCGGATTGACCCTGACAGTGTGAATTGTGTAGCTGTGGATGATGATCCCCAGAACCCACACCAGCGGCTCATGGTGACAGGCTTTGTGGGTCTCAATCCAACGGGCTCCACCGTGGTGGTTCGGGACACCACCCTGATGCCCATGATCCCAGGGCTGCCTGCTCTGTTGGCACTGCTGTTTGCTCCATGTGCAGAGTTCAGGTGGGTAGTGTCTCACTGTCTTTCTGTGGGCTAAGCTGTCAGACCTTGTCATAAAAACATTGAGTCTGTGGTTAATTGCTCCACTAACTTAGATTAATTGAGGAGCCATTTAAAGTATTACCATATTGATACCATAATCTAAGGAGACTCAAAATTACTCTCCTTGAACTAGATAAAGAGCGGTCAGTGATGGTTAGTGACGGTTAGTGACATGTTCACTGGGGTAGGATGTAGGTCATTGGTAGAGGGCAGAGTGTTCCATTAACTCTGAAACATTTTCTAAATTCCACTAAGCTACATATTTTGTGATGAAATAAATATTCACTTACGGTCAATGACAGTCACTTTTCACACCCTTGGTTTGACTTCATACACAACAAATTTAACATATGCAGTGGTAATATTTTGATATGATATATTTGACGAATGGTACTTTTTAAAAATTTCTTTCATCTTTCAAAACTTAAACTTAATATTTGGTCTAATATTATGAAAAATAAAAACATATCAAAACTGCATTGTCTGCTCTCGGAACTGTTTTGACAGGATACACTATAGGTTGACCAGTTTTTATAGTCCATCTATGATGGGTCATATTATGGTATGGCGTTGTCCATCTGTCCATCCCTCTATATGTCTGTCTGCTAACGTTTTCTTGTCCGGACCATATCTTGCATGCCATCAAACCTCACATGTAGGAACAATTTGGTGGTGTGTCGCGTACTATTACTAAGTCACTGTGACCTACTTTTCACGGTCTACTGCACTTAACAGTAAATCCATGTCCGGACCATATCTTGCAAACAGATGCATACAGGACCATCAAACCTCACATGTAGGAACAATTTGGTGGTGTGTCACATACTATTACTAGGTCTCTGTGACCTACCTTTTACGGTCTACTGCACATAACAGTAAATCCTTGTCTGGACCATATATTGCATACAGATGCATACAGAACCATCAAACCTCACATGTAGGAATAACTTGGGATGGCGGTGTGTTGCATATTATTACTAGGCCCCTGTGACCTACTTTTCACAGTCTGCTGAACATAACAATAAATCCTTGTCCGGCTAATTTCATGTATTGTTTTAGCAGTACTCCCAAAATGCTTGTTTTAATGTGGCAAAGCATTGTAATAACAGCAAATTTTGAATTCTAATGACATCAGAATTCCAATAGTGTCATGTTGCATCTCTTTACAATCTGTCACAGATCTATAATTATCTTTATTGTCAACTGCAGGACAGATCCAAAGAGGAAACATTACATTGGTGCTATATGTGGACTTGGCTACGACCCAGAGACTGGCTACTCCATTCTTCCGGACCATGACATGGAGATGGAGTTTGACACAGAAATCAATGTTGCTGACATCAGTAAGGTAATTCAAATAAATCGTTTGAAAAATATTCACATTTCCTGAAAATAGGATGCTGGGGTGTCCAACCATCCATCCATACATCCATTGATCCATATATCCATTAATCCATCCATTCATCCATTCATCCATCCATCCATTTGTTCATTTTAGTGGAAAGTGATCTGACTATTATGAAAAATTCTACATATTTTACACGGGTTCTCAAAAATAATATTTATGAATTCTCAAACTATTTTATGATTGAATGTTTTTTGTTTTTGTTTTTGTTTTATATCTTTTGTATTTAGCACTTGCCTGAAGTATGATGAGTTCTGTGATAGATTCCCCTTATTATTATTATTTTTTTTAATTTTAACCAATCCACCATTGGTATATCAAAGAGTGGTATATGTACTCTTTATGGTAAAATGCATGTTAAAGATGGGAGAACAAGTTATATATGAGCCTTATGTATTTGAAAGATGCATATCCGGATAACCAATACATACTGACACTGTAAGAAATGAAAAATACATCATTTTAGAATTAATAAAAAACTGATTATTCCTGCTAACTAGGGGTAGCCATTTTGTTTCGTTAGTTTGGAAGGAAGTGATGTCAGCTCCTATGAACTCCTGTATGCACAGTTTAAACAAACACAGTTATTTACGACCAGGTGCTTCCCTTTGGTCAACCGGACTTGTAAAATAACATAAATGACTTGATAATATAATAAACAATTTAACTAAATATATTTCAATTTGCATTAAAAGAACGAAATTGGGTTGTAGTGTCTTTCTCTCTTAAAGAAAAAAATGCATACTACTAGGCTATGTTGGAGCAAAAACGACCACTCACGATATCAAAGTGATAATTTTCTTTTCTTTGGGAGTACATAATTGGTCAGTCGTGTGATTTTTAGATGGAGAAAGTCTACTTAATCAAGTTTGACAAAGTTATTTTCAATAATCTAGTTGACGTCACGCAGCACACAGGTTTTTAACGCAACCGTTACTACGGGTCCCAGTTACTGCATCGCTGAATGACGATCTCATGAAGTGCCAGAGCAAGATGAAGTTAGCTGTTCATGTCGACTTCATATTTCATTTCTTGCAATGCCTCCACTTTTGGCAAAGACGTGACACTCAGAGGCTGTCTACAGATCTTCCTGAATCCATTTATCACTTTGAACAACAACAGATTGATGATCAGCCTTTCCAGCAACCTCGTGTCCAATCTCCGGACTCTACAGATCTTCCTAAATCCATTTATCACTTTGAACAACCACAGATTGATGGTCAGCCTTCCCAGTGACCTCGTGTCCAATCTCCGGCCTCTACAGATCTAACTGAATCCATTTATCACTTTGAACAACCACAGATTGATGATTAGCCTTCCCAGTGACCTCCTGTCCAATCTCCAGTGGTTCCGTAGAAGGTCTCTTTGTGGCCGTTTTAAGTGAATCACCATCTGTTAGTCGATGCATCACAGGAAGGTTGGGGAGCTCATCTGAACAATCAGACAACTTCGGGTCTGTGGTCCTCAAATGAGGCAGGTCTTCAGATCAGCATGTTTTCTCTCATCCTTAGGTATATAGGACAGAGCTACCCCATGAAAGAAAGCTATGTAAGAAATTTCTATCTTACATGGGATATCACGTGCTTGTGTTTAATATGACGTTGTTGGTAATATATGACGTATTAATGTGAGGTGATGACGTGGGGTCATTAGACACAGTTTTGAATTAATATTTTGTTATTAAAACCTTCATTTTAAAAGATATCTTGTTAATTTGTAGTGTTCAATGGTCAAATAAAAAAGTTACTTGTTCAGCCATCTTTGTCTGTTCGTGTAAAATAATGGTTTATTTACTGAATGAATGAGAGAAAAAGACTCCATCATATGCGGTCATGTGGGATAGAAAAAGTACACCCTCGGTGGTGAAAATTTCGACCATGGGTCCCAGGTCGAAATTTCCACCACCTCGTGTGTACTTTATCTATCCCATATGACTGCATATGATGGAGTCTTATACTCTTCCAAGACCACTGCAGTGATACTGAAGGTGCATCAGGCATTCACTGCTGGTGCATATAACATCCGTTGGCTTTGCTTTCACTGATGGTGCATTTGTCATAAGCTAAGACCTTAGACCGTTTGTGTGGAGAAGTTTGCTGCATGTCCAGTCCACTTTGAAACTCTAGGGTTCTACCATAGCCAGCTGCATCTCGGTCATCGATACTGCCCATGATTCAGTCACCAGTTCCATGTTGGCGGTGGTTCCTGTGATCCACGCTATGATAAAGGGTTTTAAACACAAAGACCAGATTCAATATTTTTTTCGTCCACCGAAATGGGACCTGAAACATGTTTAAAGCACCTTATGAGCCTGCAGCATCCTTAGAAGTTTTGACAAGGAAGACAGTGTTCCTGCTGGGCTTTGCTATGGCGACGAGAGTGTCAGAGATCCATGCACTGGACGTGGACATAGTGCAGTTCAAGAGAGATGATACTTCCATCATGCTGGGTTTCCTAAAGAACCAGCTTCTTGATCAAGTGTCACGCACCTATGCTGTCCAAGCACTCTCTTCCATTGTGGGTCCACACAATGTCGATGACTGGTCTTTATGTCCTGTGCGAGCCTTCAAGCACTACATTGAGAGAATGAGGCCTTTCTGAAAGCATCGAAAGCACCCGTTCCTCTCATGCAACCAGAGCCACTTGAAAGACATCACTAAAAACACTGGGTCCACCTGGATCAGTTCAATGATCCTGTGCTCTTATACCAAGCTAATGGATTACCTCCACCATCGGCATCTAACCCGCATAAACTACGTGCACTTGCCGCTACGATGTCGCTGCACTGCAACACACCTCTTAACAGTATCTTAGCACGATGTTTTTGGACCATTGACTTGATCTTTGCCAACTACTATCTGCATGATGTATCCACCGAAGATGTCAAGGGATTCCATCATCTGGGTCCTATGGTCACAGCACAAACTCTGGTTAACACTGGCTGTCCTCGTTGCTGCTGATGCTGATTCATGAACTGCACCCCGAGCTGTTCAAGGAATTGACAGCTGTGGACTCGCCTTTGACAATTGTTTGTTGCACCGATCTGAAGTTAACGCACTGGTTTGGTGACAGGACTTTTGTCAGCATAACATTAGTCAAAATGCACCGCACATTGGCGACATGTTTCCTCCTAATTGATCTAACAGATCACTGTTTACTAGACAGAAAAAACTGAGGGATGTTTTAGTTCAATGTTTTGATGGATGCACCCATAAGATTGTTGATGTTGTTACATTAATTGATTGGGAGGTTACCTAACACCTGCATGCCTATGCTTACCCACCCTGTCAGAACCCTTTTTTGTTGGATGACAGGATCGCGGTTCTATACGTAACTGTAGGCTCGGTCATCCACTCCGCTGACAGATGCCACCATCACTAACATCATGGTTATGGTCAGTTCCTGGCATCTCACAGAAGATGGGTTTACTATAGCTAGCCTACTCTGGCCTATGTCAGCTCCTGCCAGTGCATGAGGAGACGACATATGCCTTTTTGAAGTACGGAACCCGCCGCCTTCTGTTGAATGCTGCACTAGTTTGAGGACAGGTGACGTTGAAAAGAAATAGATACATCACCTGTACTCAAGAGTTTATACCCTCCCAGGCCTCCCTGCTTCCAGTTCTCCGTGCGATTCACTTGGGGGGGGGGGGGGGGGGGGGAGGAAGTTACAGTCACATGACTGGAACAGGAAAGGGTGCGCAGTAGAAGAATTTTGGACCATCCCATTGGCTGTTGGGATGTTACTATCCTTAGGGGAATATGCACTAGTTTGAGGACAGGTGATACATGTACATGTATATCTATAAAAGAGAGAAAAAAATGTCTTAGTCATTTGGAGCTGCTTACAAGAAGGAAGCAACTCTTTTTTAATACAGTTGCTGCAAAGAACATCTAATTGTTGTTACACATTTTGTCCTTTCATTTATCTCCAGATCAATGGAATCAGAATGGCTATTAACATTGCCATTGGGACTCGTGACACTGTGGCAGCCTGGTCATCGGATGCTGTGGTCAGAATTCAGAACTCTGCATGCACCAAATTACTTGAGTAGGCTTTAATTATTATTTTTCTTTTAAAGGGACATTCCTGAGTTTGCTGCATTGTAAGATGTTTCCGACTAATAAAATATTTCTACGATTAAACTTGCATATTAAATATATTTTCTTCTTTAGAATATCAATGTCTGTATATTCAATGTGTTTCTGGTCGTCTTAATATTTGTAAGAAGCTCAAACTGGATTTTCTCTTCAAATAATTTCATATGTATGAAAAAAATTATAATTTAGGACATAAAACAAAATTTAACCTAGTACAAATATTAGAACAATCAGAAATACATTTAATATACAGCCACTAATATTTTATGCCAAAAAATATATTTGATATGTAATTTCAATCGTTAAAAAGTTTCTGTTAAAAATTGTACCAAACTCAGGAATGTCACTTTAAGTATTACAATCACCTTAATTGTAATCACATTATTAACTTGTTAACATGCAGTGAAAAAATAATTTAGCATCCATAAAATATAACAAGAAAATATAATGCATTCATCAGCTAAAAAGTACATAATAGCATGATGGGGTGTTTTATTTATACTGTGCACAAAATATTGTTACATAAGATTTTGAAGGCTTTATGGGTCTGATCAAGAAAGTACATGTATATGTAGACATTCCAAACTCGGCTAACACACAGCAATGTACAGTAAGTATTAAAAAAATTGTGTTTTTATTATTCACATTTATGCAACAAATTATCAGTATGTTTGCACATTGTTTTTCTTGTGTTATTCATTTTAAGTGGCTTTATACATTATTTTGTTATCTGTTATTCTTAAGTTAATCTTTTGGATACAGACACCAATCTAGCTGGTGAATGACACTTTTTACAATTTCAAACTGTTGCTTTAATAGTTTGTGTAAAAATCCATCTGTACAAATCTATGGGCATCAGAAGCAGGCAGAAGGGTTGGGGACCTCAACTCAAAACCTGATGTGGCCAGAATATACATTACCATGTTCCCCGATGCTTGTGAAATTTAAAGCTGATATGGCTATATCTGACACTTCTATCACACTAACTATAGTAATTTGTGTATGACAGAAAAGTGTCTACAATTAATTTCATGTTACAATTTACCATTTCCAGATTGCTAACCAAGAGAAGGGAATTTATTGATGTGGAGGGCTTTGAAAGACCATATCAGTGGGACCAGGTAAGATAATGTATGTCTGTAATCTCCATAATCATCCTTTAAAAAAGCTTTGGAGAGGGTGTGCTCAGATTTACAGCCACCACAATCCTGTTTATTTGTATGACGTTGCACACAATATAGGGAAATCTTTTTTGGTCAACATATTAATGGGGGAGTGGAGAAGCAAGGTGATTTTCAAAGTCTGCTCACACTTCTTAGACTTAGTATTAAACTCATTTTTTTTAATGCCTCTGTTAGGTTTTCATATTCTACTTAGAATGTTCGACGTAGAATGTGTGTTACATGAAAGAGATTTCCCCATCTTTTTTCTTGTGTGGATAATGTCATATGGCCCAGATTCCGTGATTAGCGATGCTTCAGTTGAACCCGAAACTAACAAATGAGTTGAGTTGTAATTATTTCTCAGACCAGCAACAAATGTGGAGCCCAATTCATTTTTTAAATCATATAAAACTGCCACCTGCATAGAGTTGAGAGCCTCGGACTTTAAACTGGGACAGTCATAGCAGTCCTGAGTTTGGTGAGATGACCAACTCTGGCAGCTAGTTGAGTTGATAGTCTGAGGTGAGTATTATTGTATGTCAGTGACCACGTACTAAAAACATTTCAGGCTTGATAAAGCTTTGAAACGGCCTTCAATATCATAACTTAAGCCTACACAATGAACCAGTAATGCAGCTTCTGGAGAGTGGGATTGTGGTCTGCACTGCCAAGTAACAATATCGATGGAGACGTTTTATGAATATTCACTACTTGTTTAATGTGTTCAATAAAATGGAAGTTTGTCTGACATTTTGTTAATTATGTTAAAGGTCCACACTTATGGCACATTATTAATACACAGTATATTAAAAAAAACACATAAAACATTACAGTATTAAAAATAAAAAACAAAAATACCATCCCAATTATTAATTCTTCTTCTTCTGCGTTCAATCAAGTTTTGGCCATATTAGATCAATAATCCGGATGTGATGACGAAATTTGACATCTTCCAGAGGTCGTCGAGAAGTCCCCAGAGTTTGATATTGAGGGGTGTGTCTTGTGTCCAAACTTTCTGACGGTTCTCTTCCTGACGGTTCTCTTCCAGGTGTGGGCAGTTTTGTAGGATGTGTTCTGGCGTTTGTTCTTCAGCACCACATTCACATCTGCGAGACCCATCTTTTTCAGGTGTTTTTTTCAGCCAGCAATGTCCAGTTCGCAGACGGAAAATTCTGGTTTGTTCTTTCCTGTCTAACTGGTTTATACAGTCTTTTTCAGGGGTGTATCCATTGTTTCTGGTCTTCCAAACACATTTGAACTTCTGTTTTAGAAGAGTCTTGACTTGACCGTATGAGATGGAGGATTGGGTTTGTGGAAGGCAGCTACCTGCTTTGGCCAGTTGGTCCAGCAACTCCTGTGCGTGCTGGGATCCACTGGAGGGTAACTTTTCGGCTTTGGGCAAAGATGTTTAGCTTAGTTTGCAGCAGTTTGGTGATATGGTCTGTGTGTCCTGATGAAAGTGACTGGAGTGCAGATAGGGAGTCAGTGAGAAGCACTATGTTCTGTTGTCCTTCTTCCTCGGCCAGATGTTCTGTTGCGATGATGAGGGCTTGCACTTCTGCTCTGTAGTTTGAGCATAGCTCTCCAACTGGGGTGGAAAGGGAGACAGAGGATCCATCTGGATAACTGATATATGCTCCACTTCCACCATTTCACATGGCATTCTCTGCTGAACCATCTGTGAAGACATGGATCCATGTTGACTTTGGATAACACTCATGAATCTTTTCCATGGTGAGGGCTAGCTGTAGAGGTGGTGGCAAGTTCTGGAACATCTAGCCTGATTTCATGGAGGTGTGTTTGCACCCAGACATTTGGGGAGAGTCTCCCACACTGCAAGGCATTTTGGCTGATGCAATCATAATTTTTCTTTTGCAAATTATATGTTACCAATTATTAATAAAGTGGCGTTTTGTAAAATGCTTGGTGAAAAAACCCTGCTGCTCAGTCGATTTGACCTGCATCAGACATGTGACGTAGCATCCAGCGGATTCCACTCATTCTGTTAGTAGGTCAGCATGTCGACAGCAGAGAATGATTTTTTAAAAGACAGCTGATTCTTAATGGATGCTAGTTTGGACATTTTGGTCTTATCACATTTGTACATCTACTCTAATGGTGAGGAAGTGGTATATAAGCACGTTAACCTAGTTACCTACTTACCTGTGAGAAGGAGGACACAAGTTCAGTCCCGACTTTTGAAAGTGGGATATTAACATTTGACTGTAATAAAAATATGTGTTTAAATCAGTACGCATTTAAAACAAACAAGCAGAATAAATAACATTATTTTATTGATTAACATCACATGAAACAGGGGTCTGAATTTATTGTTTTAGACAGATCGGTATGATGCAATGCAGGTATGAACACATACAAATAATAACCCAATTAACTTGCTACATACACCCTTTACTGCAAGTTTCATATCACTTTCTGTGGTGTATTCAGTAGAGGTAAGAGTTCGTGCCAGTGTAGACAGCGCTAATTACTACATGAACCGTTCTTTTGTTCTTAAATTTGCATCCTAAGTCCAGAATAGAAGGCATCCGTTGTCGACAGAGTTCTTTTCCTAATAAATTAACGGTAGCTAAAAGGAACTTTAAAACCACCAGATTACACATAATGCCGGTTTAGATACCTGTAGATGCCAGTTTGGACAGAGTCCACTGTATTTATGTATGTGTGTGTGTGTACCCTCCACTGGTATAGGCAGGATTTTATATTGGGATGGGGGGGGGGGGGGGGGGGGGAGACAACCCAAACTGTATATACATCAAACTGTATATACATGTGTATGTCTCATTTTATAAATTTAATAGTTTAAAAAAAACATTTGATGGGGTGGGGGCATGTTCTTGTGGGCCCCCTCCCTGCAGGGGCAGTGCATGGCTGTACCACTTTTCAAAAAGGCACTTTTGTGGGTTATATTTGTTGTATCTGTGAAAATGTCCTTCTCAATTGAATTTGAAAGAAGAGTCTGGCAACCTCGAGCCGTATCACTATATATTACACTGCCGCCCCTGCTCTGGTACCCTCCCCGCTCCCCACTCACCCTTTTGAGCTCTAGTTTAGCGGGTGCTTGTTGTGGTTTCTTGTTTGCTGTATCATGCGCAATCGTAGAACATGTGCCAGTGGGGATAAAAAAACAACTTAGGTGTCATACTTATCGACCACCTTAAATAATTGTCGTAATCCCCAGGGATGAAGTGGTCACTGCAGATCCTATCCCATCGTGATGGTCCTTTCCATTGCACACGGATTCCGTTTACAAACCGCTTCCATGCAAACCCTGTGATTGTCGGTTTGTCTAAAGTTCGGAAAAACTGCAGCACATGTTCCACCTTCCAAGTAAAATGTCTCAAAAGCTGCGAATTACGCTTTCATGTTATGCCTGTTAGCGCGTCACTTGGTCACATGACTTAGCTCTTGGAGTCGAGCGACGTTTTGGCAAGTGATGGGGAAAACATGACTTTTTATTGTGAATATATTAAAAACGGGTCAAATGTTTTAAATGTTCTATTGATACTTCATATAATATTGTAAAATGTATACGTAGATACCAAACAATAGTGAATTAAGTTTTCAATGAGCCTGGACCTTTAAACAAGGAGAATAATTGTCTCCATTTCTAATTTCCTTATATTTAAATGATTTAGAGGACGATTTGTATTAAAGATTTATTCCTACCACTAATAGTATGTCGCATAAAGTCTTAACTAATTTTATACTCAAAAGTTGATTGGTTGTTAAAAATCTATTCAGATGACTGCTTATAAACCTAAACAGATGATTGCTTATAAAATTCCAAATGATGCCCAGCTCTAGTAAGGAAATGATTAAAGGGGAGTTTTTTTCTCTTTTTGAGGTTGACCCAGATTATGTGCTGGAGGATGTGAAGAGTGAGCTGGAGTCTGATGAGGTGATGCTTCTCAACAAACACTGTGCTATTGAGCTGGACGACGCAGACGAACCCGTCCGGCGCAGTGATCAGCTTAAACTCAATGTCCAACTCCTCCATGAAACCGTCAACACCAACAGGTAATGCGAGAATGGTAGTGACAGTCCTACATAATACAAACCCATCCGGCACAGTGATCAGCTTAAACTTAACGTCGAACTCCTACACGAAATTGTCAACACCAACAGGTAATGTGAAAATGGTAGTGACAGTCCTACATAATACAAGAAACATTACATTTGTGTGTTGTCAGAACAATAGTGACAGTGGTACATAATACAGCAAACATTACCTTCATGATAATACCCATAACAAACATTACATTTGTGTGTTGTTAGAACTGTAGTGACAGTAGCATATAATACAACAAACGTTACATTTGTGTGTTATTGTCCAAATTACATGTATGGAGACAGTAGTACGTAACACAACAGGTGTTATTTCACCATAAGTGAAGACAAGTTAAAATAAGTGCAGTATGGATCAGGTTTGTCATGTCTCACTTTCTTGTCTTTCCTACTTTTCTTTCTGCTTTAACAGCATTTATTATTTTGTATCAGTTTCTTGTCATTAAACTTATAACAGCCAATACAAGAATCTTAAAGTGCTGTTCCAGATATATGATGTATTGAGCTACATGTATATCAATCAACATGTTGTTTAATAGAGTTAGAACATTTAAAAAAATATATTTTTAATTATATACAGATATATTTCCGATTTAAAAATATTCCCCTGAAAAACAGTTTCAGAAATTTCTGTACGGTTTGACCAGTGACGTAACGAAGGGAACTCCTTTTCGATAGCCAGCTATTTATGTTTTATGGTTTTTAAAAAAAGTTGCCATAACAATAATTTGTCTGCGACACAAAACAACTGACAACATGCTGGTGCTATCCACACCAAAACAACCTCGGGGTGTATATCGTCAACGTTCCAAACTGTGTTATGCTTCAAACTCTGTTCAGTTTGTTTTCTCATGCACAGTTCATGCAGTCAATATCCGATTTGTTGTCGTCTGCTTCTCGTTCATTTGTGAGGGTTTTCGAGAACATTTTCATTAACAATAAAGTTCAGACAAGTAAGTATCTATAGCCTAGTCTGTCCCATCCTCCTACAATTTTTTTTTTTTTTTTTTTTTTTTTTTTTTATATAAAAATAATTTTAGTTTGGTTTGATGTAAAAAGAAAAGTAAAAGTGTTTGTGAATTTTTTTTTTTTTTTTATAACTATTTTTGTATACAACTTAGTAAACAACTGACTGAAAAATAACTTGTAAATTCCATAGTATGAAAAATGGGCATTTCCTGTGGGACAGACTATAACTACAAAACTTTACATACCCCTAAAACCATTAATTATATTATACCTTCCCAAAGGGAACACCTTTTTTCATACTATGGAATTTACTACAAGTTATTTATTTCAGAGTCTATTGCTTTTAAAATTGTACACAAAAACAGTATTTGTTTTGTTATTTCCAAAACACTTTTATGTTTTTTCTTACGTCAAACCAAACTGAAATTATTCACAAGAAACATCTTTATAGGAGGATGGGACTGACTAAAAGTCATTTTTGTTTATTCCTTAAAATTGCCAATATCGGGTCCACTCGACTCCTAGAATCCAAGTGTTATTTGTCGTCTTTTCTACTACATCACAAGTACTAGAACATATAGTGTAGCAAAATAATTTGCATGAAAAGCTAAAGAACAAAACAACAATAAAACTTGTCACTCAATGGTAAGCTGTCTTCTGTCAGGCCGGTTGTTCTTCGAAAGACGTTCAAACTGATACAGCATTATTTGTTGTGTTGCACAAATATTAGTCCAGTTGTCATCAATAATGTATGGGACGCACAGCATTTTATATCTGTTTCATGCCTAAAATGAACCATAAAGCTATGACCACAAGACCAATATACTCAGCACTGGCACTACAGTATTACTGAATCAGGGAAATGTTCTACATACCTGCTTTTCAAAGAGAAAATAGGATTTGAAAGTTACTTTAAAGGGACATTCCTGAGTTTGCTGCATTGTAAGATGTTTCCGACTGATAAAATATTTCTACAATTAAACTTATATATTAAATATATTTTCTTGTTTAGAATATCAGTGTCTGTATACTCAATGTGTTTCTGGTCATCTCAATATTTGTAAGAAGCCCAAACTGGATTTTGTCTTCAAATAATTTCGTACGTACGAAAAAAATATTTTTAGGAAATAAAATGAACTTTAACCTAGTACAAATATTAGAATGATCAGAAACACGTTTAATATACAGCCAGTAATATTTTATGCAGAAAGATATATTTGATATGTAATTACAATCGTTAAAAAGTTGTTGTTAGTCGATAACATCTTAAAAATTGCAGCAAACTCAGGAATGTCCCGTTAATATACTTAACAGGAAATATTATACTACTTTTTACCGATTTCACATATCTAATCATGTCTTACCAATTGAAAAGGGCAGGTGGTCCAATGTTCCAAAAGCAGATAGAACATGTACATTATGTAATATAGGTGATATTGGAGATGAGTTTCATTATATTTTTATTTGTGATAAATTCAACAAGGAACGAAAAAGATTACTAAAGCCATACTATGTTATTAGACCAAATGTAATTAAATTCAGAGAACTGTTCAACTGTAAACATGTCAGCATCCTTAAAAAACTTTGTGAACTTATTAATATTATAAATAACCACTTTACATGTACCTCCTGAAAACCCATTTTATATAGCTTAATCTTATTTGTTGTTATAAACACTTGTCACTTAATGTATGCGTGTACATGTATATATAATTTATATAATGTTCCCCTCTGATGCCACGGGATGGTGGCTTTGAGTGAAATAAAGTTCTGTTCTGTTCTGTTCATCATTCATCGTCGAAAAAAGAATCGTATGATAATTGAGCTTGGCAGTCACTGTCAGTCAGTCATCTTGGGGTAGGTTTCTGTGAAGTGAGTTCCCTTCATGACGTCATGGCTATTTACAGGCAAATATTTTTACAGAGTAAAATTTTACTCAGTTGTTTTCGGCAGTGTTCTATGGGAGTGATTTGTTAATACTTTTATGGAGCATTTGTGTAATTATTGATTGACATATCGGTGTAAAATGTTATTGCAATGAATTAAGAAGGCACTTAATTGTGGAATTTGAAATTTTAGTTTATGGTCTGGAACATCACTTTAAGATAACACTCTGCACCGTTTATACTGTGTGTAAAGCTGTTTGTGCTTCATATATGTACTTCCATGATCATGTTCAGTTCTTAAATATCCTACATGGGTCAGAGGTAACTTCGGACTTTGGTAATCTCGACCTGGTAATCTCGGCCAGTATCCATTTGTTACTGAATGCATAGAAATAACACTGCTTTTATCGGTTACAACTCTAAGGGGTGTAAATAAAAACTAACAACTGCAAAAAGATATGAGCTGAAATAATGTGTGTGTGTGTGTGTGTGTGTGTGTGTGTGTGTGTGTGTGTGTGTGTGTGTGTGTGTTTGTGTGTGTGTGTCGATAGAGCTCGTTTGAGTTGCATGCTTCAATTGGTATATGAAAGGCCATGGTATATACTGTCCTGTTTGTTGAAAAATGCATATAAAATATCCCTTGCTGCTAATTAAGGTTGCAGGTTTCCTTTCAGACTACAAGTCAAAATTTACCAAATGTTTGACATCCAACAGGCCGATGTAAATCTCTATCTAATGTTTTTTGTAATCAAAAGTTGATTGCTAAAAACATACGCACCTTGGATTTGTGTCTTGTATTTTAATGTGGTCGTAAAACATCAGCAATCATGTTTAAAACAAGAATCTTCACTCATAATATTGTTAATGTATTTATGTGCTAACTCAAACAATTCCCAAATAAAAAAATTACAAAAATTCTCTACATGAAGCACTGTAGGTGATATTTTAGTAATATAAACAGAACAACCTCTTAAGTAAATCTGATAGTTTTATCTTGACATGAGTATTTTCTGGGTAAATTTCAAAGGTGATAAACTAACAAATTGATTTCTTTGACAAAGTGCCATTTAAAGTAGACTATCAGTTGAATCCCAACTACATACCCCCACCCCTACAAAGTAATACCTGTTATCAGTTGAATCCCAACTGTATACCCCCACCCCTACAAAGTAATGACCTAGGCATGCGTGACAATGAAAATACCAACCTAAATATAGCAAATATGGATTAAAATAGGGTGACATTTTATAAAAATTGTATTTTTTTGTCTTGCGTTGTATCTTTTAATTAATCTACCCGTAAGGTTAAAATGATGATGATAATAATACTAAAGACAAAAAAATAATATCGGATAGCATGTGTTTAGAAATAACATCTGAAGCTACCCAAACATAAACAAAAATAGTTGTAACCCACAAAAGCAGTGATCTTTCTAATCATTCAGTTATAATTACATGCAGGCCGATATTACCGGGCCGAGATTACCAGGCCACAATTACCAAAGTCCGAAGTTACCGTAATTCCCAACATCTACTGCCAGCCTTGCAGAAGTAAAGTAAGACAAGTGCTCATTTGTATAAAAAAGAAAGGAATATTTGTTTAACAACACCTCTGCACATTTTAAAGTATTGCTAGATCTCAAAACCATCATAATTCTCAAACACTGTATATAGTGGTTGTTAATCAAGTTTAACATTGATTAGAACTACTGATAGTCAACAATATCAAAGCAGTATTACTATCACAAATATTCTTTTCTTACCCAACCATTTAAGAGATGACTCATACATCAATTTTGTCTCCCAACACATGATAGAGATAATTGTGAGTCATGAGTAACCATAAATGTATGACGTCATTTTGGTACATAATTTGTGTCTGTGATGTTGTTATAACTTCTACACCATCAACCTAATGTTTGGTCGTTTTGTTTAATATGTCTGTGTGCAAGAAATACACTTGTGCCAGTTGGAGATGATTTATGATACAACTTATGGTTTTCAAATGCATCTAACTTGCTTTCACGTCTTTCTACACCATCAACCTAATGTTTGGTCGTTTTGTTTAATATGTCTGTGTGCAAGAAATACACTTGTGCCAGTTGGAGATGATTTATGATACAACTTATGGTTTTCAAATGCATCTAACTTGCTTTCACGTCTTAGATAAACTTGATTACCACTCATAAGATGAATGGTCTCCAACGAGTACTTGTGTGTTACTCTCCACGATATTGCAGCTTTAACGTGCACTCATTGCTATTTGGTATTTTTGCCTCCAACCAGTACTTGTGTGTTATTCTCCACGATATTGCAGCTTTAACGTGCACTCATTGCTATTTGGTATTTTTGTCTCCAACCAGTACTTGTGTGTTATTTTCCACGATATTGCAGCCACGATTTGCTACTCATTGCTATTTGGTATTTTTGTCTCCAACCAGTACTTGTGTGTTATTCTCCACGATATTGCAGCTTTAACGTGCACTCATTGCTATTTGGTATTTTTGTCTCCAACCAGTACTTGTGTGTTATTCTCCACGATATTGCAGCTTTAACGTGCACTCATTGCTATTTGGTATTTTTGCCTCCAACGAGTACTTGTGTGTTATTCTCCACGATATTGCAGCTTTAACGTGCACTCATTGCTATTTGGTATTTTTGCCTCCAACGAGTACTTGTGTGTTATTCTCCACGATATTGCAGCTTTAACGTGCACTCATTGCTATTTGGTATTTTTGCCTCCAACGAGTACTTGTGTGTTATTCTCCACGATATTGCAGCTTTAACGTGCACTCATTGCTATTTGGTATTTTTGTCTCCAACGAGTACTTGTGTGTTATTCTCCACGATATTGCAGCTTTAACGTGCACTCATTGCTATTTGGTATTTTTGTCTCCAACGAGTACTTGTGTGTTATTCTCCACGATATTGCAGCTTTAACGTGCACTCATTGCTGTTTGGTATTTTTGTCTCCAACGAGTACTTGTGTGTTATTCTCCACGATATTGCAGCTTTAACGTGCACTCATTGCTGTTTGGTATTTTTGTCTCCAACGAGTACTTGTGTGTTATTCTCCACGATATTGCAGCTTTAACGTGCACTCATTGCTGTTTGGTATTTTTGTCTCCAACGAGTACTTGTGTGTTATTCTCCACGATATTGCAGCTTTAGCGTGCACTGATCGCTATTTTGTATTTTTGTCTCCAACGAGTACTTTTGTGTTATTCTCCACGATATTGCAGCTTTAACGTGCACTGATTGGTATTTTGTATTTTCAGACATGATGCTTTACCAGTGATGTGTGAACTGTGCCATGTTAACTGTCCGAAGATGCAGTTTCTTCACAGACACATGAACTCTACTGCTCACAATGATAGGGAACGTAAACTCTTTGAGATGTATGATCACCCAGCTAAGTGGTAATACTACCGCAGTGGACTCCCAATCTGTGATAATTTTTTAAGCACCAAACACTGGAAAAGATCGGTTGCTCACTAGGAATGAGTGAAGAAATCTTGTATACAAAGGATACAATTTCATTAACAGATGTTTGAGAGAAAATAGGACTTCTTTACATTTGAGAATGTTTGTTTCCTACTATGATGTTAAGGTGACATGCAACGAAGGAATTGTTTACATTCATCTCATTATGATTTTTTTGATTTTTTTTGCAACTGAGAATGTTTGTTTTCTACCATGATGTTAAAGTGATGTGCAACAAAGGAATTGTTTTACATCCATTTTGTGGACTTGTCATGTGTAATGTTAACAACCATATTGTTTCTGCCTGAAACATGTTTTTGATGTTTCATCATTAGAAAAAGTTGAACTGTTGCTGAGAATTAGAAATCATTTTGTTCATCAGATTACATATATAGCAAGCAATGTGCTTCTTTGTTTATCATAAAGTACTATTATTTTCATTGTCATCAAGAACATTTAATTTTTTCTGATTTAATTTTACGACAGGTAACACTTTGTGTTATTAATATTAATCACACTTAACTATATCATTATACCACATTTTCATTGATTAATGCAAATTAAGGTATTCTCCCCCCCCCCCCCCCCCCCCCTCCCTCATCCATTATATTCTATGACAAGGATGTTTCTTTTTTCATACATATCGGCATTTTAATTAACATACAGGAAAACTTCCCTTTGGCAGATTTCATTGAGTGGAAAGAAGTAATGCTGAAATGTATACATTGACTCAACAAATGTATGGCAAACAAAAAAGCTAAGGACATAAATTTTGTGAGGCAAAACAAAGGAGATTTTGTGAGGCAAAATTAACTTGTGATATTGTTCATTTGTATTGCAGTGGATGGTTTACAATGCAATTATCTGATGTTATTTCACAATGAAACAAGACTGCTTCTTTGTTAAAAACGTATTCAAGGATTATTTTTCTCATTTCATTTGACATTTCAAGAATGTTGAAAGTGTTGCAGATCGGATACCAACTAAATACTGCAATTTAGAATTATCCAGGACTATTAACAGATGTTTTAAAACGCTGCTGTAAACTTGGAACTGTCTGATTTAAATCAAAATTTCCAAAGGGTTATCATAAATTCAAATAAAAAGGCCAAACGGTTGGGGAGTTCCTTTTTTCAAATATCTTTTGGTTTCAATACTCGTTGAATTAAAATATGTAGTACTGTGGACATCCATCTTACCATTGAAGTCTACTGGATGTCTTTTTTCAGACCTTGTCACCAGTCTCCAATCGCACAGAATGCTCATTTCTTCTTTTGTTCATTATTAATAAAATTATCAAGACTTGTTGCTGTATTATTATTATTTGTTTGAACAAGGAACAAGTTTCCTCTTTTTTTTTGGACATATTAAGACTTCCTCTCTCAGAATCTATTATAGCATTATTTGTACAAAATCATCCTAAAAAACCCCAACAAAACAAATTAATGATAATAAAACTGACATGAATTTTCAAATATTAGTTCAGTAAGATGAGCAGTTTTTGACACATGACCTGAAGAGGACATTTATGAAGGTCTTGCTATTATTTTGTATGTCTGGGCAATTTACAGTGTTGATGACCTTTTTAACTCTAGTTTTACCTTGAAATGACAATTTAAATTTCAGCCCTACATGTTTTCTATGCAATATAAAAACAAGTCAACAAAGTTATATGGTATAATAGTTGGTAAAAAAGAAGAAGAAGTTATTAGTTAATATTGGAAGAGGTTATTGCAAAAAATGTTACTTTGCAATAAAGTTTCCAATCACATTTTTTAATTTTCAAATTCCAACCTACTCTAAGTCCATCTGTAGACATAATAATCTATCCCCAAACCAAGTTTAATGCATTTTTATTGATTATCTCATTTTACAATAGACTGACTTTATTAAATATACTGAACACCATTGAAAATGCACCAGGGATAATACACTTATATTTTGGTATATTAATGCACTAATTATTTGGGGGTTTTTGGGTTTTTTTTAACGTAAGTGGTTTATCTGTTTAATTAACAACAGACGCCGACATCAAAGTTCGTAGAATTTTATTCAGTAATGAAAACTAGAGTGACTATCAAAAACGAAAAGTCAGTAATTTGTGGCCACCTCTAGCAGTCACACATGCTAAGCAGCGTCGATGCATGGACAGAATTAGCCTCTGGATGAGGTTCTGGGGTAACCTCTGCCATTCATCTTGGAGTGCCTGCTCAACATGCTGAACGTTGTGAAACTGACATTGGTGGAGACGTCGTCCCATCTCATCCCACAAATGCTCCATTGGAGAAAGGTCAGGAGATAGTGCAAGCCATTCCAGGACAGGGATGTTTACATTAGCTAAAAACTGCATGGTTAATCTCGCAGTGTGCACTCTTGCGTTGTTCTGTTGAAAGGTGTGCAGTTCTGGGTGAGCAGCAAACTGGGGTGCGACAATGCTTCTCAAGACCTTATCGATGTAATACTGGGCTGTCGCCCTTCCATGGCAGACATGTAAAGGCGTTCTATGGTGATAACTGATTCCGCCCCAAATCATAACACTTCCACCTCCCCATCGGTCAGTTTGGACAATGCACTCATCTTGATATCGTTCTCCACGACGACGCCAAACACGTCATCCATCAGCATGTCTAAGATGAAATCGAGATTCGTCTGAAAACAAGACACCTTCCCAATACCCTCTATTCCAGTATCGATGACGATTACACCAGTTTAAACGTACATGTCTGTGACGTTGAGTAAGAATTGGCCCAACGTAGGGGTGTCTAACGTGCAATCCTGCTGCAAGTAAGCGTCGTCGTACAGTGTTTGCGCTAACTGGACCACGTCTCCCTTGAATCGTAGGTGCTGTGCAGGCAGCTGGTTGTGTGCGATCACATAAATGTGTGCGGGTGATGTAACGATCTTGTCTTGGTGTTGTAACCCTCTGTTGGCCAGGTCGTGGTCGATGTCGAGTGGTCCCAGTTTGTTGTAAACGACTAAACAGTCAATATTGTTGAGTGATGACATCTAAGACATTGTGCTATAGCGCGATTTGATAATCCAGCATCATGCTCTTTCGCATTCTTGTGGTGTCAATACTGGCATTGTAATAACGTTTTGTCACATAAAGGAACAGTACAGAATTACAGTTGCTTTTATAGACCATGATCTAAGCTATCACAATTTGCACACACAGTCACTTGTTGCACGTTATTTTTCAGAAGTGCGACGTGTTGCGTTTTGGTGACTATCTCCAGATTGTAAGGTTTTATGATTTATCAATAAAGTGCATTGTTGTAAAAGTTCATTATTTTAATTTCCTAATGGTAAGTTAATAAGTTACAGTTCACAATTTGTGTGCATTTTCATTTAAACCGTATAACATTGAATACAATACCATGGTGCGTTTTCAATGGTGTTCAGTATATAACGGGGTGGGACTTAACCCAGTGGTAAAGCACTCGTTTGATGCACGGTCGCTTTGGGATCGATCCCCGTCGGTGGGCCTATTGTGCTATTTTCACATTCTAGACAGTGCACCATTACTGGTATATCAAAGGCCATGGTATGTGGTATCCTGTATGTGGGATGGTGCATACAAAAGATCCTTTGCCACTAATGGAAAAATGTAGCAGGTTCCCTCTCTTGACTATATGTAAAAATTACCAAATGTTCGACATCTAGTAGCCGATGACTAATAAATCAATGTGCTCTAGTGGTGTCATTAAACAAAACTAACTTTATTAAATATATCATGTTTTTCAGAAACTCAAAATCAGTTTTACTGGACATGGAACAAATGATTAATATGACTTTGATTAATAGTAAGAAATGAAAGACATTTATTACTGACAAGTGTTCTGCTTTATACAGCTGAATCTACTCGTGCAGCCACATATCTGTTTTTTCTTTATTATCCCCAGATCAGTGACAATGTCTGGGTTGGGGAGTCCTGAATCACTGCCTTACAATACAGTACCCGATAATAGTCTTACCTTTGTCCCAAATCAGTTGTTAAAGTATAAATTAACCTTCAACTTAATAAAAAGTAAATTTACCTGTGATAATCAACTATCTGTCTTAAGAGCAACCCCTGCAATTAAGAAAATGTCCATGGCAAATAATTTGCCATGGAAAAATAGATGACGCTGACATTCAGATACTTAGTAATAACAGTGCAGTTACTGTTTTAATATTTACTTTTAATTTGTTTTCAGTTCACAAAGTATATTTTATTTTTAACAATAAGGTAAAAATACATATTGGAAAAAAAATCCAATATAGTCTACATGTACATAAAAAAAAAAATCTGCAGAGAACGAAAAACAGGCAATTGAAGGGGTTGTAAAAGCCCACTTTTTGCTATTCCTTTATCATTATTAGAGCTGCAAATGCCATCTTTAAATATTTTTTCAATTATTTGTGAGAAATAACTAAAAATAATCCATTCCACCTATAACCTTTATACTCAGAAATATCAAAATTGTAATATGCTAACACTCTACATAACCTGGCTTCCTCGAGAATCCTTGGTAAAATAGAATAATCCATCAAAATAGCAGCCAGTTCTTTGCCATCAAATAATAGGGGTGGAAAATGTACACGGTAATGCTTCAGATGCAATGTATGAGCATTTGAACAGTGAAACAAAAATAACACAATAAAACCCAGATATTGAGCACTAATTTAAGAATACAGAAATTTATTTTGGACAGATTAAATTGTGTAAATAACAGATTATATAATTATGCTGAGTTCAAAACACAAATTATATACAAGTAAACCTCAAGAGTGGATCCAGGGTATTGTAATGGGGTAGGGGTGGGGAGTGACAAAATTCGTAAAAGGGCAACTTGAGTTTAACAATCTCCCAGAGGATGTTCAGAGATGTGTTTTCAGAGCAATTTAGTGTCAATAATTAAAGTGAATGATGACTTAAAAAGTTATAAAAAGGGCACTTCAAATGAGTAGGGGATGGGGTCATGGGACTTATGTGACCCCCTCTGGATCCGCCAATAAACTTTACTGTAAAATGGGATTCATTAGACATACATCGTATTAAACTACAAATAGTGATTTTATCACATTAAAAATAATAGTTTTACAAAAAACTATTTTTATGCCTTCAGTGAATGTATGTATGATTTCAATGGCAGATGTTTAATAAAATGTTCTTGTAAAAGTATTTTGCAATACTATTTTTCTGTTTTAAATATGGTTATTGAGAGACATTCAGTTTTAAGCTGTTGGCATGTTATAATTTTCTGTATTGTACGTTGTCATATTACAGAAACATGTTTTACAAATAACTGAATTTTCGTACACTTTGCATCATTATGCACGTCATCAGGAACTTGCGGTTATGTATGGAAATCTCAACTTCTGATGGATAATTTCTGTTAAATCAATGCATTTAATGCATTTTTATTTTTTTAACAGTTACTAAATGTTTATCACCAGTCATAATCATTGTAGCCTCCAGAAATAGAGTAGCCTGCCTCAAAGCCACTGTATTCGCTATATGACTCATCACAATGAAAGCGCAAGTAGAGTGCATTGCCTGGGTAGTCCAACGATGTAGATGGACCTGAACCACACAGTCTGAAATTAAATGAAATGTCAACTATTCAAGTAGAATTTGGGTGCATTTATAAACAGAATAATTAGCACTAATGTTGGCAAAAGATGAAGATTTAGGTAATAATGTCCCTTTTCTCCAACTAGATGATCATAAGATATTCTAAACAAGTAATTATCTGAGTGTATACTACCAAATCAAATCCTATAGATGACAATAGTAACATGTGTGACTAAACTCCTACATGCAGTGTATCAGTCGACATAAACACCATGGATATAAATACTACCACCCTCACCCTTAAAAGTGAATCCGAAAATAAATGGGGTTCAAGCTGCTCATTTCAGAGATAATGGGTAGCGTCTATGACTACGGTACCTTAGTTCCACCCAAAATGTTAGTACTTTTTTCTTTTACAGGTACCCCAAACATGTTTGAAGCACAAGGCTACTTGACACAGTAGTACTAGATGAAATAAAATTGCATACATTTTTTGCCTGAATGAAACTAATAATTTTTTTACAACCAACACACACATTTATCACCAGTCACAGGACGTGTGGTGTTAACTTCTCTATCAAAATTTAGGTGCACCTAAAACTTTGACCCAGCCGTAAGTTATTTGGTTTCGTACTACCTATATTGATAACACAATCAGGATCTGGTATATTCTGACACAAACTGACAACTCCACTGAAACTCTTGTTTCTACAGTGCAACCT
Organism: Gigantopelta aegis; assembly: GCF_016097555.1. Lineage (NCBI taxonomy): Eukaryota > Metazoa > Mollusca > Gastropoda > Neomphalida > Peltospiridae > Gigantopelta > Gigantopelta aegis. The sequence goes on from NC_054702.1 coordinate 49,303,184, forward strand.
AATATAAAGTACACCTCATAAGGCATATATATATTGTATACAGTTTTGTACAAATGCAATATGTCATATTAAACAATGTTTAAAAAACAAAAATAAAACCCCTGAAGATATTTACTGTCAGTTGGTTGTGTGTGCTTAGGTATATATGTATAGACAACAAAGATAGTCAGAGTACCTCAACTCCTTTAAAGAATTCCATCGAAACACATGTACTTGACTGACCCCTAGATGTTATATCTGTATTGTTATTGGTAAAAAAAACCCCAGTCAATTGACCTTCTGTAATTTCTTGGCGGTTCTTTATTGTTAACATTACATACATAAACTGTTTCTCTGCCAATATAAATGTGTTACCAGAGTACCCTTGCTAAATAAAATTTCCCTTTCTAATAAAGAAGAATAACTTCATTAATCAGACAGCACCTTCTTCAATGGATACACTATCATCAGTAGTTGGTCCAAAACAAACTGTTCATCCATCCCATTGCAAAAATGTTACATAATTAGAATTGAATCATACCCATAACATATTCATTAATATCTGTGGTTTTCCATCAAATGCTTGGTACTCTTGTTTTTACAGATACCCCATACATGTTTCAAGCACAAGGCTACTTGACACAGTGGTAATAGAAGAAATAAAATTGCATACATTTTTTTTTTGCCCAGGTGAAACTAATTTTTTTTACAACCAACACACTTGTGTTGACTTCTCTATCAAAAGTTGGGTGCACCTCGAACTTTGACCCAGCCGGAAATTATTTGTTTTCGTACTACCATTAATATGTTATTTTATTCATCAAAAAGGCTCTCTGTCATAACCATGTTACAGTGGCAGCAAACTCGGGATGGCTCATTTAATATAATACTTTAGTTTTAATATTATACTTCAGCTGTGATATAATACTTACTAGAGTGTTGGTCAATAATGTAATATTTGAGCCCTAATATAACACTCACTTGAGCCCTGCTAAGTGTGGTCCAAGTGTTCGAACCTCCAGCCAGTCGTAATCACAAGGACCCTCGTAATCTTCCTCCATTTCAAAATGGTTAAACCATAACTTGATGGTGGAACCCGGTGGCCCCTGCAAGTAATGATCATTTGAGTCATGATTCAGAAGTCGATGGTGCCCATATGCACACTAGACAATAGCGTTTAAACTCTTGAAATCACTTGCCACAGTTTAATATTCTAAGCATCTGTATTGTACATGGTCATTGTTTTGATCCATTCAGTGAATTTGATTACCGTTATTGTTATTATTTTATTACTAAATGTGGTTTGTTTATATTTGGCTAAAACTAAATGTTATTGTACAGCTGACTAAAAATGTGTGCATTCGGTTACCGTTATTCTTATTATTTTATTACAATTTGTGGTTTGTTTATATTTGGCTAAAACCAGATGCTAGTTATACAACTGACTAAAAAGGTGGGAATTTGCAACAGCAATATGTATATTTTATGTCACGTAACGATTAAAACACCTAAAGAAGATGACCATACAGACAAAAAGGGCAGTTGCAGAAATCTTGGTGTGAGTCCTCGGCATGCAACCCTGGACCCATGTCATCATGTTACATTGCCCTTTGTGTAGATGACAAATGTATTGTGATTTTAGGTTGGGGTGGGAGTAGATTTGGACCAGTTTCAATGTTAACCTACCAAAATAAGCCAATGACAAGTTGTGTCGTCATGGTAACGGTTTGGGTAGCCGGGAGATGAGATGGAACCGTCTTGTTGTCGCAGCACGCCACCACAATCTGTAAGAAGAAAAACGGTAATGTTTACTATCCAGTCGTCACATTTCGCAACACACATTATTACCAGAGTGGTTTCGGTATCGTCAACATTATATATAGAGGATAATAAACGAGTTACCAGCTATCAAACTTGGGTCCCTCGTGAAATAATTTTCACTTGTCACGAGCTTTAGCGAGTGACAAGTGAAAATTATTTCATGAGGGACATAAATTTGATAATAACTGGTACCGAGTTTGTTATTCTATTTATTACTCCAGCTATTTGGGTTTTTTTTTAAAAGCTTTTATTTTCGATATAGCCTACATCGTCTACACATCCATGTATATAGAAATGACGTAAACTACTTTATTGTTCTGGGTATTGCTTTAACTTTGTATTTTATTCACAGTTCACTGATAATTTTCAAAACCCAAAGTTCTATATATTCTGTAAAAAAAAAAAATCTTTTTTATAGTCATCCAATCATGGCAGCCATCTTGAAATTAAAAATGGTTAACATTTTAATGTATTTTTCATATATCGTAACCAGTTAAGGCAGAAGCACAATTATTTTGTCTGTACATTTTTAGGATCAATGAATTAGGGTGACATTTTTATACCCATCCTCCAGTCATGGAACCATGTTAAAATTAAAAATGGCAGCCATATGGAGATTTAAAAATGGCCACCAATTTTATCATTTAGCACATACTTTTCCTCCTAGTCCACATTAGTTTGTCATTAGTATTAGTATCTGTTTACATTTATGAGCTCAGTGAATGAAGTTTCGAAAACAAATTTTTTTGTCTGACCTAAGTATCCATCTTGAAATTCAAAATGGCCACCATTTTAATATATTTTTCCATATATCTCAACTCTCGGTTAACATAGAAACACAATATGTTTTGTCTATATGTACATTTATATAGCCATAAATTTATTGATGACATTTTTATAGTCATCCAATCATGGCAGCCATCTTGAAATTAAAAATGGTTACCATTTTAATGTATTTTTCATATATCGTAACCAGTTAAGGCAGAAGCACAATTATTTTGTCTGTACATTTTTAGGATCAATGAATTAAAGGGTGACATTTTTATACCCATCCTCCAGTCATGGAACCATGTTAAAATTCAAAATGGCAGCCATATGGAGATTTAAAAATGGCCACCAATTTTATCATTTAGCACATACTTTTCCTCCTAGTCCACATACATTTTATGTGAAATAATTAAAATATTGCATTACTAATGACTTTCATGTTCTAGATTTTAAACTAATGAAATAGAGGAACAGACCAATTGTAAACTATAATTCACAGTGACACATTAGCAGGGCTCACCTATTAGTATCTGGCTAATTGAATGTTGTTTAAATTAGCTACTTTTTAATAACTTCTAAAGAAATATCCTACATACATGTATCTGAAAATTAATTATTTTCCATTATGACCCCTGATTAGGCATCTACTTCGTCTGTAATGACATATGTATTGCAGCAGCCATCACCACTTGTAGAGTTCTGTACACTGAAGGTTGTATTCCTTACAAGTTCATCTACATGAACACTTACTGATACCACAGTTGCATCTGATCTGTTCTATCACAGCCTCTGGTGCAGCTTTCACCTTCAACGACATTTACAAATATATCCTCCTTGATTCAACCATGGGTCTAGATCTCTGGATGTAGCATGGAATCCTAAGCTAGGATATTTGCTTGGAGATATGCTCTTTGGGTATGCTGTTATTAGATATTTGGCAGTGTTTCCACACTTTGGTTTAGTGATGGTGTCTTGAACGGCTATCCTCTCAGAATAGCTGCATCAATTGTACAAACGACCCTTGAGCTTAGTACCATGGCGTACTGATCTCTTTGTATGATTCATCGGTAATTACAAGCTAGCTAAGAGCTTTAGCTATAGCCAGTGAAGCTTTCCCGAATGCATTCAGTAACATTTGTTTGCATATACCATCAATTTGTCATGTTGTGTCACATCCAGTTACTACATGCAACCCTGGTAATGTTGATTTTATTTCTGAACCCAGTTCATCATCAATTGGTTGCGACTTATGTCTGTACCAATAATTAGTGGGATCAGTGTGTGTGTGTGTGATCTTCTCAGGATAAGAACTAAGTCTGTGTCTGGTGCAGAAATTCACTTCTAATCTGCCATATATCTTGTCAGTGAACAGAAGCATTTCCTGCATGCTTTGATTCACTATTAGATGGTTAACTTTAGTGTAATATTTTTTTTTTTAACAATAATATTTATGAAAGATGACATCAGATATTTCCACTAACTGGGCTATAGATTTTCGTAGGTATCTGAGCACTACGATATCGAAAACTATTGCAGGCCATGATGTGACAATGATCGGGCCAGGCAATGAGGTGGATTTCTACATCAAAGAAATAGACTGTTGAGTTTTTATCACCATTAGGATACACAAATAGTTATATGTAAATCACAACCAGATCAACCTGCAAAGATTGTATAATGAACTGTATCCAGAAATTGACTCTGATTACCAGATGTTCATGCTGTAACTGAATATGACACAACAGGACAATTGGTGATGGTGGACATCAATAAAGAGAATTCAATGTATTCACGAAAGCTCCATATATAAGTAACACCAAAGTCAGGTTGGAATCGGTGATGAACCATACAAAGAGGCCAGTGAAAAATGTGAAGATTTTACTGCATGGAACCAAGCACAAGGGTCATTTCTACAACTGATGCAGCTACTCTAAGATGAAAAGTTCAAGAAACCATCACCAAACCAAAGTGTGGAAACACTGCCACCTACCTTTGGGGTATGAAAACAGCATACCCAAAGAGCACATCTCCTAGCACATTTCTGAACTCAAGATGCCATGCTACATCTAGACATTCTTGTTCCATGCAAACTTGCTTGGGTCAAGGGGGTTGGTATATTTGTAACTGCTGTTGGAGGTGTAAGCTGCACCAGAAGCTGTGGTAGAACTGATCAGATGCAATTGTGGTGTCAGTAAGTGTTCAGATAGATGTACTGTAATTTAGTGTAAGCGACACAAACTTCAATGTACAGAGCGTTGCAAACGTGAACCTGATGAGGACTGCTGCAATATGCATACTATTACAGATGAAGTAGATTCCTAATATGCCATTATGCATTACAATTTACAGTTGGTATGTTCCTTTATTTCATTAGTTTGTCATTAGTATTGCAATATTATAATTATTTGACCTAAAAATGTACTAAATGAACACAAAAGTTGCATTTGTATGTAGACTAGGAGAAAAAGTATTTGCCAAATGATTACCGTGGTAGCCATTTTGAATTTCCATTTGGCTGCCATTTGAAGTTTAAGATGTTTGCCATAATTGGATGACTATAAATCTAAAGAATTAGATTCATTGACCACTGAAATATATATCTAAACAACAAAATTGTGCTTCTCCATTAACCATGAGTTGAGATATAAGACAAATGTATTAAAATGGTGGCCATATTGAATTTCAAGATTGTTTTCATGATTCAATGACTATATAAATGAAAACCATCCATTGCATGGGATACAGAAATGTACATGGACAAAACATTATGCTTCCAGGTTAACCGGGAGTTGAGATCTTTGATTTAATTTTTTTTTAAATGGTAGCCATTTTGAATTTCAAGATGGCTGCCAAGATCAGACAACAATTTTCACTTTTTCAAAATAATTATCAGAGCTCATAGATGTAAACTGACACCAAAATTATAATTTTGTGTTTAATGGGAGTAAAGATAGAGAAAAAATATAATAGAATGACGTCCATTTTGAATTTCAAGATGGTTGTCATTTGAGATGAATAATAATAAAAAATATTTTAATTCACTAACATAATATGTTTAAATAGACCCCAAAAATATGTTTCTATGTTAAATGGGAGTGGAGATATATAAAGAAATTATATAAAAATGGTGGCCATATTGAATTTCAAGATGGCTGACATAATAGTTATCAGAAAAAAAATACTACCAATGGATTTCCAGTTCAGGTTGGTCATGGGACTATATGACCAAAATTTTATTAACGTGAGCAAAAAAAAAAATGCAACCTTCAAAAAATGAACATAACTCCCTAGACAATAAGAATATGTGGTGCGGTGTCTATTTGGATGCAAATGACGTCAAACTCGAATGACGTCATTTTGGATGTCCTGGCATCAAAATAAACTAGTGCTTAACTGGGGGTTTTCCTGAACGCTGGACAGCTTTCAGTGTAAAATTGCTATTGAAATGTTTTTATTTGATGACTGAATGCATACGTCAATTATGGAGTGTCACCCTAGTACGTTTGCTTTAATGTCAATAAACCTAGTGCCGTGACCTCGATTAATTTACATCTAATTTGCAGTTATCAAATTCTTAAAGTATGTGATCTGAAAAACATCACATACATTGATTGCACTTAAAATGTAAGATATATATATGATAAAAGAAAACAAGTGTACAGTATATATGTATTTAAAAAATAATTATAAGAAATAATCTCCTTTTACATGTTTCATCTTATTTTCAGAAAGGAACTGCTAAATAACTGCTAAATATGACGTCATGAATATTATGTCGTTACTGCAGTAGAAGGGGATTGATAATTACTTAATTACGTCATTGTTGATTTTATCTAACGAAGAGCATTAAGAAGTGGACAAAACTTTTTAATAAAATACATTTCTTTTGTCTTTCTTTTCATTTCATATCTTTTTGTGACGCACATGTATTTAAATGTTTCTGGTTGTTTTATTTGTTGTTTGTGTACGTGTACTCTGGCTCTCAGCTGAGTGCTTTAGTACATTGCATTTTTAAACACACATTATGCTCAGTTTCGTTGATCTAGAACATTGTTCGTGAGAAATGGAACTAAACACGAAGGCTTAACACTAAGTTAAACACTATTTATTCAAACCCGTAGGAAGCAGAACATCATCGATAAAGGTCTAATTTGATTCCAACGCCAGGCGCGTGTGCAGGAAATTATGCAAGGGGGTGAAGGTTCAGGGAGATCGAATCATTCTCCCCACAAAAAATATATTGTAAACAAAAGAAAATTATCTTTGAGCATGGGGGTTTTGACACCCGAAATCCACCCATCCCCCGTAAACGCGCATGACCATATGGATAGGGCAAGACCATTTAACACACACACACACACACATGCACGCACATGCACGCACGCACACACATACACGGGCCTGATTAGCAATCACGTACCTGCCGTTGAATACTTGACATCGTCACAGTTATATCCGCTTAGTCCCCAAGGACACAAACACGTACAGTCGGGTCCGACCACACCTCCATTATTACACTTGATCGAATTCGAGCAATGAGCTATGAAGAAAGAAAATAACAGCATTCTGAACTGGATTCGAAGGAGATTCATAGTGTGCAAGATTTGCCAAGTCGTTGAACGCCCTGCAAGTTTCCGTTTTAGCTGAACCCCTTCTTTAAAAAATATTCTGGATCCGTCCCTGTGTAAACGGAAGCAGTAAGCTGGGCCTATAAAACTATATATTATATCATCTTCAGATATGTTAATTTAAATACACTGACTCTAAACCTGGCTCAGTATTTGTATTAAACATAAACAGCCAAGACTCCAAATAGACGTATTATGATTGTTACTTGATTTTTTTCATTACAAACAAACAATAAACATACAATAGCATCGACTTTCGTGAAAGCCGTAGACCTTGGTTATTCGGCAATGTGACAACTCCGACATATTTCTGGTCGTCCTATACTGTCTGTAGGAGCTCATGCATTTTATTGGCCACCAAAAAGGTACGGCCGTTGGGAGCTAGTGGAGTCAGGGGCTTTAAAATAATAAGTATCGGTATAAAATATAGATACGAGTTTGGTGCAATTATTCTTTTGCAATTTTGATTTGTATAATAACATATATATATACTGTCACACATTTATTTATTTATTTATAACCAAAAATAGTTGATTTGTGTTTGGATGTATTGGTTATTTATGATTGTATTACATATTATTGTGCATTTTTTTAATGTTAATTTTTACGAACATAGGAGTTTTTTCAAACTACTATTTCATTTTATTTCACTTTGTTTCTCCGCGCAAGTGTCTTGTGGTGTTAACGTGCTATTATATTTAACTGATCACCTGCAATGTACTAATTCAGCAAAGTATTCGATGTCTATACTATCACAGCACTCTTACCACTGCACTGGTAGAGATCGTTAGCAGTTTTGACGTCCATGAAGCTGAGACCAATCCGCTGACCCATGAAACCAATCAGATCCTAGTTCTTCGGGGTAATTGTGGGAGAACTGCCATCTTTTCTATAGTACTGTAACATAAACAAACCATGCATATATAGTCCTGAGATTTCCTAAAATATATCCAGACCAAATACCTCTAACTCCAAGCTCGGATCCAATAAGAATTCAAAGGCGTCTGGACCCCTTTGGCCAACAATTATTATGAGAATTTAATATGTTTGTCTCCAAACCAATATGAATTATGTCGAACGATCCCATCTCAAATTCGCTTATCTCTGCCCCTTCTCTACCCCTTTTGGCGCTTGGCATTTCATGTTGGATCAGTGTTATTAACTTTTTGGTGGGCGACAGATTTTAACGAATTATTGATATCACTACATCGAGAGAATGATTTTGATTGTTCATTTCATTTCCACTTATTTTTATGCTTATATCCAATTAAGGTTCAATCACGCTGTCCTGGGCACACAGCTTTCTGGACTCTCTGTCCAGGACAGTGGGTTAATGATTAATTTTTAGTGAGAAAGAAGTCGGAGTCGTGGTCTTACACCTACCCCATTAAGTCGTTAAATTCGCTCTGGGTTGGAGCCGGTACCAGGATGCGAACCAAGTATCTACCAGCCTTAGGTCCGATGGCTTAAGCACTACACCACCGAGGCCGGTTTTGCTTGTGTGTGTACTGTTTTAAATGAATACTTGTGGTGTAGTGGCTTCCTGTCCACAGGTTTGTGTGATGTGTCTAGTGCTGCAGTGTAGTGTAGGGAGCTTATAACCTTCTCACTTTCAGCTGCAGTCGGATAGCTTGGAAAGGTGAAAAGGTGGCAAATGCATGTAAGCCCCACCCCTCCGGTACATAACCTCTCCACAAACAAGACTCCCTCGGTGCCTCCTGCTTTCACAGCTTGGCACTGGGCCCTAAATGACCAAGGCTAGACTCAGGGGGATTTCGAAGCAACTGAAGCCCCAGAGGTGCAGTGTGCACGACCCATTGGCGTATGGACATGCTCTGACACTAGCCCATCCAGTCCCAACTATGGGCAAATAGCCAAATAGACAGAGGGCGTAAGTCAAGAAAGACAATCTGTCTAGGAGAAGGACAACTCTGATGCCAAACCCATGCAGAAGCAGCATGCAAGTCCAGTAAGACAAGCTTCTACGGGATGGAAACCCAGACAGAAACACTCCTCCTGAGTTCCCAGGATTAGAATCTTCATTTAGGAACTACAGAAAACGTCAACCTCACCAAACATGGAGTACGCTAGCTAGAGAGCGTGAGGGCCCTAGTAGGAAGTCAAGCGTACACGCACTATCAAATGAAAAAAAGACTTACCAGTGACCCGTAGTGCATTATGGATCCTACGTCATAGGGTTCGCTTGTTCGGATGTCCGACCAGCCATATTTGAGAAAGTTGTACCGGAAGTTGGGCTTCATATTTTGGCGATGGATTGTCACGTGCTCGTCTCGGTCAGGACGTGACTGCTCGTGGTAGAAACCCAGGATGTGGCCTATCTCGTGAGATACGGAACCTTTCTGATACAGAGAACACACAATATTAATGGCGCTTAGTCTTCCAAAAAAGTTGGGGAACTCTAATAAGAATTTAAAGTTGCCAAAATTGTAAGGGGAATGGTTATATGATATTAGTGAATTAATTGGGCAAACATTACAACCGGTAGTTCAGTATTACAGTAGGTTTTATGACCACCAAACATCTTGAAGGACGATTGGGGTCAGAAGTGAAATTTAAAAGTTGACGGGTTTTTTATCAGTAAATCGCAAACTCAGTTAATAAAAATGACTAAAAACAATAACAACTGTATGATCAACAGAATGAAAAAGATTGAAAGAAATATTGTTCCACAGTGATTAATGGACCTTCCTGGAAATTGTCAAAATCGAGAATGACAACCCACGCACATATACGGGGCAACTGCGTGATGCACGTGTACGGGGCAACTGCGTGATGCACGTGCAAACTATGGAATGTGTTGATAAACAGACCTGAACGTTCTTTACTAGGATGTCTGTGGTCAAAACGTATGTTTTAATATTTCAGGTTTCCCTACTTTTTTTGGAAGAATATATATATATATGATATGATATTAAATGAGCTTTCATTTCGTATAATTTTAGCGGGTGACAATGAAAACTATTTCACGAGGGACATAAACATGATACGAAATGAAATGTCGTTTAGTATTTTATTTATTACCCATAATCGATCTTAATTTATATCGTTTCGTTGACGTTGTAATACGCCAATCGATGACGTAATCGTGTGACATCAAAAGTGTTACGTCCCACTTGGCATTCTAGTGGGAGTATCACTTTGATATGTACCAAGATATTTTTAACCATATCGAGAAAATATGGAAAAATATATAAATAAATATATAAATTATATATAAAAGAAAGGCATCTTTTATACGCACGTTCCCATACACAGTGTAGTACGGATTTTGGTGTTCCAGTCGTGGGGCAAACCCGAATCGAGGCGAGCGCTTTACCACTGAACTACACTTCGAGCCTCGTTAATGATGGAGTTAAAAAAGCGAATCACCAGACAATCGAACCATAGATACGTACATAATTTATACAAAATACATTAATGTTAGAGGGCAAAGTTTTTGAAAAATATCAAAATGTATACGAACAGCATTTCATTATTGTCAAAAACGTTTTAATGCGTTTGAAACGAGTTAGTTATAATGCTTATTTAGTTGAGTATATAGCTGGTAAATACTCAATGAAATTCATTCATCCGCGTTATATCCCAATTAGGTAGACACAATGAAATCAACAGCACATGATCACTTTTATATTGGTACTATCACATACCCCCGCATTCGTTGCGTGACCTTGCGGGCCCAGCGGGCTTTAGCCCGTCCCAACAAGTACCCCACGACTGGTAAATCAAAGGACATGATATGCGCTGTCCTCTCTGTGGAAAAGTGTGTATAAAATATCCCTTGCTGCTAATGGAAAAATGTAGCAAGTTTGCTCTGAAGACTGTGTCAGAATTACCAAATATTTGACATCCAATAACCGATATTAATTAATCAATGTTGTCTAGTGGTGTTATTAAACCCAACTTTAAATTTGTTGCTTGATGTCTTGGTTTTATTTTGCAATATGTTTCTCTTTTTTCAGTACTCCAATAGCACTCTCTAAAAATTAGCCAATCATATAGGTGAGCTTAACAGATTTGGCTGGCGTTTCTAAGACTACCTAATTCTTAGAAACCGTCTGTAGAGTACTAAGAAGTAAAAATATAATTATTAGGCCTACATGTGTATAAATGTTATAATTAAATGAAAAGTGGCACTCTACAAAGCTACCCGACATCATTCCATATACAACTTACATTGTTGCATTTGTCGCCAATAGACGTTTCTTGGAGTCCACCTATCCTGCCTATTGATGACTGACACCTTCAACAAAAAAAGTCGGATATGTTTACAATTTAGACTGTATTACACGTAGTTTTTACAGCATTAGTTAAATCAAGCAACTAGAAATTAAAACATACACAAAATACCAAAACTACAATCTACCCATTCATCGTTATTAAACACTGAAAGTTATTGAAATGTGCTTCCACGAAACCAACCGTGCCTACCTTTTTTTAAATGTATTTTTTTTTTTTTTTGCGATTTTAAAAATGTAAATGAGAAAGGTAAAAACGACCTTATTACCCAACTTTAAAAAATGATCGGCACGACCACTAAAACACACAACTTTTTGTTTTGGCCTAAACTTGTTTACACTTTATGACATGTTAATATTTTGGTTGTATTCATGAACTTTTAAACTATTGTGTAGAGATAATTCTACACAACAATTTCATCAAATTGTCTTATAATTTCAAAATCAATATAAAAGCATTAGGCATAACGGATGTACAGATTTGGTGTTTTTGTTGTTGTTTACTTTGTTTGTTTGTTGTTATTGTTATTGTTGTTATTATTATTATTATTATTGTTATTTTTATTTTTGGTAACTGACATTAGTTCCACTTTTCTGAGAAAATGCACCAACCCAAACGTACAATGTCTATACCACTCTTTTATTTTCAAATGTTACACAAGAACATATAATTTGAATAAAAACTACCAAGAAATTCGTGAGCTCCGTGATCTAGTGGATAAGCTGACGACAGTGGTTCAAATCCCGTCAAAGCTGGCTCACACTTTCATTCATCTTTTTCATCTATCACCCTCTGCTTATCATTATCATTATCTTAATATAAAAAAAACATAACTATTCAATTTATTTCCACAATTTCAATCTGTTTCGACCCTGTTTGTCAGTTTCCTTTTCTGAGCTGTCCACACCCTCGTCTACCTGTCTCAACTTCCTCCACGCGTGCAGTCTATGTGTACTTTCCTGCACCCACCTGGCATCCTCGTCCTCTGCCACTAATAAAACTGGTCTGGCCCACAGCACTACCTAACGACCGCCCGGTAATAGAGGAGTATAGTTGGTGGTTACAAGTGCCTCTTAACAATGCCAGAAGTAACTACTGAACACTCTCCGAAGTGGTCAGACTGAGCCCATAGCTAAAGCTGATGGGAAATGACAGGTGTATGACATGGATAGCACCAAGAAACTAGCACATGTCGTTGTTGGTGGGACAAGGACCGGCATGTGGAGATGGACAGCGACAAAAGTTGAAAGATAAGATCTGCCAGATCAGGAAGAAATGAAATAGAAGTCAGAGAGAAAGGAAACAGGGCAGTGGGATTAAAAAAAAATAATAAAAAAAATAATTAAAAAACCCACACCAAAAAGTTTCAGCAAGACTACATGTACGTCAACTATTAAAAGAAGAAACTTACCCTTGTCCTCTGTAGAATTTCACCCTGCTGTCGTGTCCGAGTCGTGACGCCACACTCGGCGAGTACTCGCTGAACTCAATACACGACAACTCACGCCAGTGCTCCAATGCAGTGTAAATAGTACTACGAAAGTGGTATGCTGAAATATTCAGTTGCAAGACATGTTCTATATATATATATATATATATATATATATATATATATATATATATATATATATATATATATATATATATTTATTTATTTATTTATCCCATAACTTACCCATGATATCCATGTCATAAACCCATGTGATAATTTTAGTGTATTAACCCGGTTAATAATGGTATGCAAATTTGTAAGGTCTCTAGGTAATGTGTTGCAGTGGATGGGTCATTTGCTTACAAGCCAACAAGACCTGTGTACCTGAGCGTAACGTTTTCAAAGCTTTAGTTAAAATGCGTGACGACAAACTAATTTGTGATGATGTCATATTACCGATGGCGGCGACTTTAGTACTGTGATTTACTAAAAATTGAATTAAAATGTTATTTTTGAAGTGTTATAGGATAAATAGAATTCGCCACTCGTGTTTTGTAATATGTAAAATATCAATCTCGTCTAGTTAATCGATATTTGTCTTGGCAGAGCCTCGACAAATATCGATTAACATAGACACAGTTGATATCTTCCATATTAAAAAACACTCGTGACGAATTCTCTCTCTCTCTCTCTCTCTCTCTCTCTCTCTCTCTCTCTCTCTCTCTCTCTCTCTCTCTCTCTCTCTCTCTCTCTCTCTCTCTCTCTCTCTCTCTCTCTCTCTCTCTCTGTCTCTCTTCAAAAAAAGTAGGGGAACATGAAATATTAATGTTAATATCAACTATTAGACCGAACATATGTTTTGACCGCAGACATCCTAGTAAAGAACGTTCAGGTCTGTTTATCAACACACCGAAACACATTCCATAGTGTGCACGTGCATCACACAGTTGCCTCGTACACGTGCGTGGGTGTCATTCTCGATTTTGACAATTTCAAGGAATGAATGAATGAATGAATGTTTAACGACACCCCAGCACGAAAAATACATCGGCTATTGGGTGTCAAACTATGGTAAAGCAAATAAATAAAGTGATGATCAACATCAATATAAAAATTCAAGGTTTAAACAAAAACAGTGTAAAGAACTGTACAAAAATACAAATACAAATATCACAGAATTTTACGGACACCGAATTTTACTCTAAACTTCAATTTGTGCTGTATTGGCCATTCTCAAAGAGAATGTTACACCCCTGCACCACGGTGAGGTTACAGCACACGCAGGGGCAATTTCAAGGAAGGTCGATTAATCACTGTGGAACATTTCTGTCAATCTTTTTCATTCTGTTGATCGTACAATTGTTATTGTTTTGTTTTTAGTCATTTTTATTGTTTAAATTTGCGATGCGACGTATGCAACGCGATGAGCGTCTACGGGCTATTGGCATGTCAGCGTGCAGTGGCCAACACCTTCAATGTTTCGAAGTCAGTGATTAGCAAACTATGGGACAGGTACCAACAAATCCAAAATGTTGACGATCGACCCCGTTCAGGTCGTCCCAGGGCAACGGCAGGAGTACATGATCGATTCATCCGTAACCAGGCTCTAAGAAATCGAGCTCAAACGGCAAATCAAATTGTTGCAAACCTTCATCAGGCTACTGGTATCCGAGTTACGGGTCAAACGATTAGAAATCGTCTTCATGCAGCCCATCTTCATGCTCGACGGCCCCGGGTTGTGCCTACCTTGACAAATCGTCAAATTGCCCACAGACGTGAATGGTGTAGGGAGCGTCATGACTGGGGTATTCGTCACTGGTCACGTGTCATGTCACAATGCGATTTCATGACAGATTTGGCGGTGGATCGGTTATGGTGTGGGGTGGTATCACTATGACTGACAGAACCTCCTCCATATTGTGCAAGGAAGGGTCAATGGGCAGTACTACCGGGACAACATACATACACCCTTTGTCGTCCCGTTTGCTAGGCGTGTGGGTCGACGTTTTGTTTTTCAGGACGACAATGCCCGTGCTCACCGTGCACGAATCGTCAATGCTCACATCTATCGAATGCCATGGCCAGCAATGAGCCCAGACCTTTCCCCCATTGAACACATCTGGGACATGATAGGGAGACGTGTGCGTCAATGTCAAAGAACGCCGACCACGTTAGTGGAACTTGGTCAGGCGCTGCAAGAGGAGTGGAACAGACTCCCTCAAATGACCATTGAGAGACTCATACGCAGTATGCATCGTCGACTGAATGAATGTCTGACACATCGGGGCGGTATCACCCACTACAGATAAAAAAAAACCCCGTCAACTTTCAAATTTCACTTCTGACCCAAATCGTCCTTCAAGATGTTTGGTGGTCATAAAACCTACTGTAATACTGAACTACCAGTTTTAATGTTTGCCCAATTAATTCACTATTATCATATAACCATTCCCAACAGCTTGTAAATTCTTATTAGAGGTCCCCTACTTGTTTTGAAGAATATATATATAAACGATTTGGGCGGGCCCCTTGAATTTAAAATTCTACCTGTTTTAATGGCCCGTAAAACACATTGGGTTTTTTGTTGTTTACTATTATTATTATTGTTGTTGTTGTTGTTGTTGTTGTTGTTGTGTGTATGTGTATGGGTTTAGTTTTTTCTTGTATATATATCGTTTAGGTCCCACTGTTACGGTTTTGGGCTTCCGAATAGCATTTATAATTTTAATGATTCTCATAATTTTGTTGCAAGTTCAGGCCCGCAGAGACGGTATCTGGAATGGGGGCACAATCTCTGGGAAGGGGACACAATCTCTAGTGGGGTAAACAAGCCACATTTTTATGTGTATTTATATAGAGTAAAATTGTCCTCAAGTTGGGAGGGGACACAGCGCCCCCTCCCCCCCCCCCCCCCGGTTCCTACGCGCCAGAAATAATTTACAAAGTACTGAACAGCTATGCAGCAATATAATTAAAGCTTGTTCTAAACGTAAGGATTTTGCTGTTAGTGTCTTCATGAACATGATAACATTGCTTAAATTTATTTATCCTATAACTTACCCATAATATCCATGTGATAATTTAGGTTATTATTTTAAATTTAGTGAAATATCTTAAAATATCAGTTAAATAAAAGTGTTATCAGTCACTCAGTGACGATAACACATTTTAGAGTGAACATTTATGTCACTATTTCACTCTAAAATATGTTATCGTCACTCTAGAAAGTGTTATCGTCACTGTAAATTGCCAAAAGTTATATAATAAATAGAAAATTTCATGTTTTTTGTCAAATATGATTTATATCTCATCTAGTGAAGTTTGCAATCATATCACACTCGTCGGGCAAGCACGACTCGTGAGATATGATTGCAAACTTCACTCGATATAAATCATATTTGACAAAAAACATGAAATATCCTCTATGTATTAACCCAGTTAATAATGGTATGCATATTTCAAGGTATATGCACATTTTCAAGGTCTCCTGGGGCGTAGCCAGAGAGGAAAAAACGCCGAGTAAAACCCAGACCTGTAAAATAAATATCAGTGTCATGGGAAAAATAAAATAAATCTGGGGAAATTCCAGATGAGGCAAGTGCCTCGTCTGCCCCATACTGGCTACGCCATTGATCTCTATGTAATAATGTGTTACTGTGACTGGGTTATTTGTTTAAACGCCATCAAGACCTTTATACCTGAGCGTAACGTTTTGATAAGATTTAGTGCGTGACGTCAAAATAAAATATCAACCTTGTCTAGTTAATGGTATTTGTCTTGACAGAGCCTCGACAAATACCGATTAACATAGACTCAGTTGTTATTTGCCATATTAAAAACACTCCTGACGAATCCTCTATTAATAGTATTTTTAAAAATTAAAATGACTTTAATTTATATCCTGAACTGTATTTATAAAATATACTGGCATTTTTAGCATTATCATGATCGCATTCATTTCATGATATTCAGTACGTGTGTGTATAAATGCATGCATTTATGTGTGTGTGTGTGTGTGTGTGTGTGTGTGTGTGTGTGTGTGTGTGTGTGTGTGTGTGTGCCGGCCTCGGTGGTGTAGCCATCGGACGTAAGGCTGGTAGGTACAGGGTTCGCAACCCGGTACCGGCTCCCACCCAGAGCGAGTTTTAACGACTGAATGGGACCACTACACCATCTTCTCTCTCACTAACCACTAACAACTAACCCACTGTCCTAGACAGACATCCAACACAGCTGAGGTGTGTGTCCAGGCCAGCGTGCTTGAACATTAATTGGATATAAGCACGAAAATAAATTGAAATGAAAAAAAATGTGTGTATGTGTGTTCTATCTATCTATCTATCTATTTATCGGTCTGTCTGTCTACACACACACACACACACACACACACACACAAATGGACGCATTTATACACACACACACACGCATACACAGTGACACACGCAGTTAAAATTTGTTTTGTTTAACGATACCACTAGAGCACATTGATTTATTAATCATCGGTTATTGGATGTTAAACATTTCGCAAGTTTACATATAGTCTTAGAGGAAACCCGCTACATTTTTCATTAGTAGCAAGGGGTGTTTTATATGCACAATCCCATAGACAGGACAGCACATACCAGTCGTGGTGCACTGGCTGGAACGAGAAATAGTCCAATGGGCTACCGACGGGGATTGATTACAGACCGACAGCGCATCAGGCGAGCACTTTACCACTTGGCTATGCCCCCACCCCCACTCCACACACACAAATACTAGTATATGTTACTTACGTAAATCAGGATCGAACTCGTACACGACAGTTTTATAGGGCCACAGATACCGATCCTGAGTGACCGCTTTTCTCTTGAACCTAGAGTGGTCACCTTTCGATCCATTCACAATAAGATAGAGCTGTTCAGGCGTTAACTTAATGTCGGATTCGAATGCGCCCTGCACCCCTTCTTCTTCTGGTGGGGTTTTTCGATGTGAAACACGTTTCCCAGTTTTTAGCCGCATATACCTCGTGTCCAGACATTTAGTCTTCTGAAATATAATTATATATTGATAATGTTGTTTGTACATTGATAACAGCACAGCTATACACATAGTAGTTGAATATCTCGAAAGACACTGAGGTACGAACCTTTTGCTGTTTTGAAACTCATTGTGAGATACTACAAACACCAGTACGACCAGAAACATAGGATTTGCCAATATTTTAAGAAAGAAACTTTAAAACACGTGTGATATAACTGTAAAAAAAAAACCCGTAAAAGCCGAATATATTTTACACCCTCTAACAACTAGGGCCAGTGCCTTTAATAATATATAGTAATATATATTTAGTAACTACACATATTTTTTATTTCCCACGTGTCGTAGTATAGTGGGAAATATTTGTCTTAGCGTTCTTTTGATTGCAGCATTTGGTCATTGGTTGACTAATCGTATTAGTTGTAACAAAATATGTAGTATTGCACGTGTATAAGTTCGTAGATACGTGAGAAATTACTCAAGAAGCAACTAAGTCAAGTAAGTCAAATCAAACAATTAACTCCAATTTCAATTTTTATGAACCATTCTAAATTATGCTTCAAAATTACCTTTAAAACAATAACGTTCATTTTCTATTTGGGTTTAATCCTACGGGATATTTGCAAATTAATAGCCCCAAAACCAACCATCGCTCGCTACCGACCCTGGTCGGGCTGCTTGTGCTCCCTTGTACATGCCAGCTCGGGCGATCCCCTTCCCCCGAAACCCTTCCCTGTCCTGGACGTAGGGGTCGGTGGAAGTGGGCACCTGCTACAACAGCTTGTTCTGAATAAGAACATTAAAACCTGTGACCTGACCTGACCTGAACTGAAATTGATCATTTCTAGCAACCATTTTACTAGGACAGCAAACTATCAATAATCTAGGATTAAGTTTGTTTGTGTTTTGTCTAAGAGTGTGGTCCTGGAGACAGTGTCGACATTTGTCAAGAGATACAGGTTTACAGAGATTTTTGTCCCTTTTTAATGTAAAGTATGGGTTTTTTGGGATGTTTTTTTTCTTTTTCTGGGCGGTCGCATCGTTTAAATACGAAGTATCTCTTTGAATATTTTGTATGTTTATCATTGTACTGAAATAAACACGTTGGCGTCCATCTTATCGGTACGGCTGGCTAGTTATCACAAAAGTGTTTTTGTCGTTTGTATAGAAATTGGTAGCAACATTAGGTAGCTAGGACCAGTGTGTGCATAATACAATAGCACAGCATACTTACTAACCTGTTGACAGATCAATATTGATCACATAATTATTATAATCTGCTTGAATAAATATCTTTATATACTGTTTTACATAAAACACTAAAAACTTACGTTTATAGGTCTCATCGAAATAATGAACACAAACTGTACAAGGACTATCCACCACAGGTAATACGCCCGCATGGCACGAACTCTGGACGTGAAATCCTTCCGCCGCTTCAAGTGTATGCTAACCAGGAAACTCGTCACTGTTAAATACCTATTTAAGACTCTCTTAATTAATCCCCACTCAGTAGGTTTAAATATATCTTGGATACTTTGGACATTTGCGCAAACTTTTTCGTAAAGTCCTTTTCTTGTGTTTATTTTTTAAATTCTGTTGGATGTTTTTGTGTTTTTAATACGTCACTTTAAACGTTTGGTAATTTTGACATATAATCTAAGAGAGGAAACGGGCACACGTGCAGGTGGGAGGGTATTGGGGGTTTTCGACCTTCCCTGACCAAGATTTTATAAAAAAAAATTGAAATATATTTTCTGGGGGAACATGGCCCCATATAAACTTCGCTCAGCGCAGTCTATAACCCCCAACCCCGCTGAAATCCCTGCACACGCACCTTGGAAACCCGCTACATTTTTTAATTTTTATTTTTTTTTTTTTTATTATTATTTATTTTTTTAGCAAGGGATCATTTACATGTACCATCCTACAGACAGGATATCACATACCATGGCCTTTTATATACCAGTCATGGCGCACTGGCTGGAACAATCCCGCCGATAGGGATCGATCCTAGACCGACCGCGCATTAAAAAAAAAACCCACAATTTTTAGGTCTAAGTAATGAATAGAAATAACATATAGTCTTCATAAATGTTACGTATATCGAACATACCGCCCTCTTCCTCTACCCTAGAGCGTTACATAATTATTAACACCCCCTTACATGTAACGCGTATGCCAACCGCTGGTCACTGTCAAAATGTCAAGGCAAATCCCCCTCCGACCCCTGGAAATGGACTCTATGGATATAAATATATTTTGGAGGTATGAGACGATCCCTCAATCAAGATAATTAAATTTGTTAAAAATCACGTGAGAAGCTCAGCGCTTGCACAAATCGCGTAAATGCCCAGTTCTACTGGCGTCCTGCTAATTGAAGAAAAACAAGCTGGCCATTGGGTTTGCAGTTGACCTAGATAATGTAGATAAGCGAACATTGCGAAACTATAGCGATATGGTGGGCCTTTTATGTACCAAACAGAACTGGATCATCTCTTCTAAATGCTTAAATAATAAAAAAATATTTCAGACACTGCAGCTTTAACACCATGGCGAGGACACCTAGACAATAGTTTACCACATTATTTATTGTTTGTCGCTTGTGTTATATGACAGATAAATTATGTAGCTGCATTATTAGGGTCAAATGTACTGGACACGACCATTTGCTATCACTTTACTGGTCGTAATCCGTAGTAGCGGGGTGGTCTTAATACCGGAGTATCTTTACTATAAGATAATAATGAAATATTCCGGTCTTTAAAATATTGGTCTTTATAGTGAGATGATCTTAGAAACGGGGTGGCTTTTATCTGGAAACATGTCTCTATGTGTCGATATTAATATCATGTGTTAAAATAAATAAAATATTTAAAGATGTAGACGATCTGAAGGCAATGCCGTACCGGTATTGTGAGCATGTAACCAGTAACCAACCATCAAACGAGTTGCCCACAAGTGACTGTAAACACATGATTTGTACATGTAGTTACTGTAACAGTTCACATGTAAGATGAACGAATGAACTTATCTAAACCATTGAACGAGGTACTAAAATGACCTTATTGAGCTTAAAAGAAAACGCTAGAAGACGATTGTTACAGAATGCATCTAGTCATGTGACTTGTGGCTTTGCAAAACAGTGGACTGATAACAGTAGGATTAATATGTCTTAATAGGTTAACTATAGTTGTTAACTGACAAAGTGACACCACTGTTTGTGCTATGCTGACTTTCGTATGGCAACTCAGTGAAGAGATTAGGGTATGGCCTGGACGACAATGTTCCATCATCATACCTAGTAACAAACAGCGTCAATTCAGAGAAATATGCACGTGCCGACGACAGCCGAGCGCTTTATCACCTATGCTCCCATGTCAGACGAAGTTGATGCAAGGAAAATGACGAGACGTCGATGTGTAAACGTTTTAGCTCTGCAGTTTTCATGCCACGAACCAATGCACGACAAACATTATTTCTAGACTTTATGAATTAGGTGTGGAATTTTGTATTTATTCTTCTACAAACATTTCGTGCAACTGTAATTTGTTATTATAACTTATATATATATATATATATATATATATATATATATATATATATATATATATATATATATATATATATATATATATATATATATATATATATATATATATATATGTATTTAAATGTTTTTAATGTATTTAAATGTTTGTTAAAAAAAAAAATTTTTTATTATTATAACGTCCACATTGATTTTAATTTCATAATTTATAGAAATTTAAATATTTTATTAACTATATGTATGTATGTATGTGTGTATGTATGTGTATATGTATGTACACACACACACACACACACACACACACACACACACACACACACACACACACACACCTCACGTGTTAGTTACATTGTTTATTTGTAATAATTCTCCATGATACACTGTTTATTTGTTTATGTTTTTATAGTTCTATATAGCTACACTTATGTGCACGAATGTATAAATTACTATAATAAAGCTGAACTACCGTACATAGAAATGGTATACCATCAATGCAAATTAATTTTAAAAAACCCAAACAAACAAACAAACAAACAAACAAAACAAAACAAAAACAAAAACAAAAACGAAAACCAACCAACAAACAACATTGCTAAAAACAGATTTCTTTATTTTTAGCCATTATAACCATTATTACGGCCTTCTAAACCAAACCAAATAGCAGTTCTTTTAACTTTAACAAAGAATGGTACATTTTTATCGAGTAGTTATCAATAATAAACGTGAATAGGCCGGCGCGTTTGATCCTGCCTCTGACCAGGAAAAGACAACAAAGAATAAAATCGTTGCCTTTGGCGTGTGTCTGCCAGATTAAACACAACCATGTGCAACTAGGCCAGGTCACGTTTTGCCGGAAGTCTGATACGAGACTCAAGAATCTTACCTCTCGGAAGTGGTTAAATATTTAAGTAACAGGTGATTCGACTCTGAAGCTACGATAATCCGGGATTTACACAAATATCTGTCTTTAAACTATTATCTTAGACACGATCTAATGAGTAAATATTAGGTTGAAAGCAAAATGGAAAAAAAAAAAAAAAGAAAAAAGAAACAAAAAAAGAAGAAGAAAGAAAACAACAAACATGTTTGAAACAAACAAAAACAAATAAACATAAAAAAACATTAACATAAAAAGAAAACAAAACAATGTCATGAATATTAGATTTTCAGATCATGTAATATTTAGCTTTTGTTTTGGAAAATTGTACGGGTGTGTTGTTTCAGTTTTTAAAAAATATCTTTGCAAAAAATAATTATACCCGTATTGATTTCTTTCAAAAAGCACAAACAACAAACAAACAAACAAACAAACACACAACAACATCTCTTTATCAACATTATCATCATTATTTTTCCTATCACCATCATCATCTACTTATACGTTTTAAAATGCATTCCATAAACCAAGAATTAATAATACATATGTAACATAATAATAATAATAATAATAATAATAATAATAAATAACACTAATTCACCTTAATTATGTAAACTACACATCATATACTATTCACAAAATAAATAAGAAAAAACCCAAAGAGCCCCAAAAAGCTGTGTTTTGTTATTTTATTTTATTTTGTATTGATTGTTTTTTCTTTGTTTTATTTTGTCTGTTGTTTTTTTTGTGGGTTTTTTTTTGGGGGGGTGGGTGGGAGGGGAGTCAGGAGGTGAGAAGGACAAAATATAATCGAAGCCTAAATTATTGAATTTAGCCGTACCGTGTTCAGAAGGTAGAGCGCTCACAAAAATTGTGACTACATTCATCATATCTTAATCACATTCATCATATCTTAATCACATTCGTCATATCTTAATTTATCAGACTAAGACAAACGCTCGGCGTCCTGAACAATTTGACTGGTATCATCGTGTGCTATCACATCACATTCATTTAATAACGTCACGCTCAACAAAAAACAAACCCACGTTTATCCTCAAAATGCGACAGGTGCGTTACATGTAGGCTAAGTTTATTAATTGATAATGTCAAATATATTCAGAAAGGTAAATTGCTAATAAAATTGCAGACGAGAGTTCGCATATTTAACCTATAACCGAGATAACGACGTATACAATATTACAATTTACGAGTGTTAAATTGCCCGTACGCTGAACATTAAACTATGACAGGCCAGACAAGTTACAATCCCGTCTAACCAAGCGCGGGTGCAGGGAATTTAATTATGTAGGGTGTGTCTAGACTGGTGAATGTTTCCCAAAATGTATCTCCTTCAATTACAGGGGAAGGCATTAACATCTCGGGAGTTCGGGTGGAGACATTCTCCCACGGACGTTTTTGAAAATTAGATGTCTTGAAATGCAAGAAAAATTCATGTGACAAATGTGTGTGTGTGTGTGTGTGTGTGTGTGTGTGTGTGCATGGGTATATGTATGAGTTTTGTGTGCGTGTTTGTGTGTGTGTCTGTGTGTGTGCGTGTGTGTGTGTGTGTGTGTATGATTGTGTTTGTGCGTTTGTTGTGGGTATATGTATGTGTTTTGTGTGTGTGCGTGTTTGCATGCGTACGTATGCGTGTCTTTAACATATATATATATATATATATATATATATATATATATATATATATATATATATATATATATATATACACACACACACACACACACATATCTATCTGTCTAGCTGTCTATCTATCTATCTATCTATCTATCTATCTATCTATCTATATTATATATGTATGTGTGTGTGTGTGTGTGCGCGTGTGTTTGTGTGTGTATGCGCGCCTGCGTGGATTCATATTACTATACTGTATGTATGTTTGCGTGTTAACGGTCCTTTGCAGTATTATAGTTATATTATACAATACAAATGTGATCTGAGTGTCTTTTTTAAGGTATTGTGAAGACATTCCAAGTTTACATTTATGCTTAATAAAAGAAAGAAAAGAAATGTTTTTTAAATGCATCGTGAGACCAATAAGACTAATACACATGGTTAGTTGTCGGTTGTTACTGAGAGACAGGTATGTGTTGTCCCCATTGGACAGATAAATCTCACGTCTGGTGGGTGAGGGTTCTAGGTTGCAAATCCTACACACGTACCGCAGGCTGTTTGGTCACATTTCCGCCCTCGATAGAGTGCACGTCACCTTTAGAACAGTGGCACAATTTTACCTGAGTTTACATTGTTACCGGTATATTTTAAGGGTTTTTTCCGGCTTTCAATAAACTAAGACAAATATCTCACCATTTCAGTACATAAAAATATGAGAAAAAGTTGAATTTGATGTTTATTCAATGTTTATTAGTTATCGGTAAAATTTCGTCTATACTAGTCGAGGTTGAAAATGTCTTTAATTAAGACACTAACTTGAATATTATACATCCTTCACCAGTTTAGTTCAAATGCAAATTAATATATAAGATCCCCATCCAACACAACCCCAATCGCTGACATCTGACATCTGTGTTATAGAAGACGGCTTAACCATTACGCTATCTACAAATGAGGTATGGTTTTAACCTGTCTGTCTATCTATCTACGAATGATGCATGGTTTTGACCTGTCTGGCTATCTACGAATGAAACTTAGTTGTGACCTGTCTGATTATCTACGAATGAGGTATAGTTTTGACTTGTCTGGCTATCTACGAATTAGGCATAGTTTGGCCTGTCTGGCTATCTATCTACGAATGATGCATGGTTTTGACCTGTCTGGCTATCTACGAATGAAACTTAGTTTTGACCTGTCTGATTATCTACGAATGAGGTATAGTTTTGACCTGTCTGGCTATCTACGAATCAGGCATAGTTTGGCCTGTCTGGCTGTCTATCTACGAATGATGCATGGTATGACCTGTCTGGCTATCTATCTACGAATGATGCATAGTTTTGACCTGTTTGTCTATCTACGAATGAGGCATGGTTTTGACCCGTCTGGCTATCTACAAATGAGACTTGGTTTTGACCTGTCTGACTATCTAAGAATAGGGCATGGGTTTGACCTGTCTGGCTATCTACGAATGACACATGGTTTTGACCTCTCTGACTATCTATGTATGAGGCATGGTTTTGACCTGTCTGGCTATCTACGAATGAGACTTGTTTTTGACCTGTCTGACTATCTACGAATGAGACATAGTTTTGACCTCTCTGGTTATCTACGAATGAGGCATGGGTTTGACCTGTCTAGCTATCTACGAATGACACATGGTTTTGACCTCTTTGACTACAAATCTACGAATCTACGAATCTACGAATGAGATTTGGTTTTGACCTCTCTGGCTATCTACGAACGAGGCATGGTTTTGACCTGTTTGGTTATCTACGAATGAGGCATGGTTTTGACCTGTCTGGCTATCTACGAATGAGACTTGGTTTTGACCTGTCTGGCTATCTACGAATGAGACTTGGTTTTGACCTCTCTGGCTATCTACGAACGAGGCATGGTTTTGACCTGTTTGGTTATCTACGAATGAGACTTGGTTTTGACCTGTCTGGCTATCTACGAACGAGGCATGGTTTTGACCTGTTTGGTCTACCATACTAAATCGCTTCTGGCCTGCTTGAAAGAGTTGGCCTTCTATATATTACATTTCACTATGCCGAGCGACGAATATATCTTGTCCCGACCTGCATATTTCCTTTTTCTAAAATATTAACGCAAGAACAGGTAATATACTACTAGTGACTATCATTTGATACACGGTGAACAACTAGTTCAAAGTTACATGGGCAACATAACACGATATAAAACAGAAGTGTGCGGAAAGATATACTCGACGCCAAAAGTTGCTGTGACGTTACAAAATGGTTCGTACAGAAGTACATATTTCTTTAATCGTATAAAGTCATAAACGAAAGTTGATTGTAATAAATGGCGATACAATGAATGAAACTCATGAGAATAATCAGGGCTTTGGAACTTGAAACTTGATTACAGCACATTTAGGCCGTCAAACGACAGTATACGAGCAATTATTGTACAATGGATATTTACAATGTACGTGACTGGATATTGGTTCACTACACTGGCGTAACCAGGATTTTATATCGGGGGTGGGGTGGGGTGGGGTGGGGGCGGAGGGGTGGAGAGGGCATCCCACATATTGTATGTATGATTTTAATAGTTTAAAAAAAGCTTTTATTGGGGAGGGGAGCATGGGCCCCGTGGGCCACCTACCCACGCCACTGGTTCGCTATGCTGCACTATTGAACAAAAATAAAGTTTGGCCACGCACTCAAGATCTCGTGGGTAAGTCCGCCATATTGAATATTTACAGAAAAATGCAGATGAAATGAATATAATGAATACTACAAACATCACACAGCTAGTTATATTTAATAATTCTTCACGATTCAACCCAATATAGATATCTATAATATTAGCAAACCGTTAAAGATTGCATTATACTAATTAGGATGCCACAGGTAATATCTAATTTATGTCATTGATTGGATAAGCATCCTTAACATACAAGTTATTTCTACGACCTGGGTCCATATTTTTGAAGCTAACTTAGCACTATGATATCGTAAAACCGACGTAGGCTTTGGCTTGTGTCATTGTCACATCATCGCCTACAATATTTTTATGACATCGTAGCGCTAAGATAGTTTCAAAAATCTGTCATCTTTCATAAATATTGCTCTGTGTTAAAAATAAATCTTACACCCATGTAACCATCTAATAGCGAATCAATGCATGCAGGAAATGCTTCTGATCACCGACAACATACCCGGTAGATAATAAGTGAATTTCTGCACCAGACACACACTGTTGGGTTATCATCCTAAGACGGTTACACACATACGGACTACAATACATGAATATTTATAGGTACAGACGTAAATCGCAACCAGATCAATATGCAACTAATTGATGATGAAGTGGGTTCAGAAAGAACCTCAACATTACCTTAGTTATTTATAGGAGAAATAACGTGCATTCAAAAGACACAGAGATTTTTAAAAAGTGGAATTAAATCAACTTCGTGCATTTTATATGATGATTTGTATATAAAACCTGTCGGGGTTTGGGTTTGTTTTCATGTAAATGCAAAGAAAACAAATATCGAATAGGAAATAAACGTAACATTTGCAAAAAACTTTGGGTCTAAATAATTGAACAGGATAATAATACTGGGTTGAGTATTAAAAAAAAGTAAACATATTAGGATCAAGCCAACAACTCGCACACATATAGATATACTGAACAAAATTAGAAACTTCCGCTAACTTTGCTTGAACATAACTTGATGAAAACAAACCGGGGGACTAATTGTTATATATGCGTTTAAAGAGTGATCCATGATGCATCGTATGGTGCAAAAATCATGGCCATAGGTTAACAGAAACTGGGAGAAATTCTGACCAAGTGTGGTAGGAGTTAAAAAAAAAAAACCCACTTAATAACGGGTATGACCACCTCTTGAATTGACCACTGCAGTGCATCGCAGGCGCATAGAATTGACTAAAGTGTTGATTTCTGCCTGTGGAATATTGTTCCATTCCTGAATGAGCGCTTGACGAAGTTCGTTGACGTTAGCGGGTGGGTTAGGACGACGCCTCAATCGTCTGTCCAGACTATCCCAGACATGCTCGATGGGGTTGAGATCAGGACTTTTAGCGGGCCAGTCATCAATGAAATCAATGTTATTTGTCCTAAGAACATTTACAATGTCTCTAGCTGTATGAGAGGTGGCATTATCATGCTGAAAAATCGAGATGTTGGCGTTGTTGTGGAACAGAGGAATGACGTGATGAGCGAGAATGTCATCGCGGTAACGTTGAGCATTTAAATTGCCATCAATGACGACTAGTGGTGAACGATAACCATGGGCAATGGCTGCCCAGACCATGACACAACCCCCACCCCCGAAACGATCTCGTTCAAGAACACAACAGTCAGCATAGCGTTCATTTCTCCTACGGTAGACGCGCACCCTGCCATCACCACGTTGTAAAGAAAATCTGGATTCATCCGAAAAAAGAACGGTATTCCAGCGTCGCCGTATTCAACGAGTGTGTACACGTGCCCAATTAAGACGATTTAGACGATGACGTTGCGTTAAAACGCATCCGACGTAAGGACGTCGTGCATGTAAACCGTTCTCCCGCAGACGATTACGAACAGTTTGCCCACTGATTCGGTTATTATGAAGCCCAGGTGTGTTAGTAGTAGTAGCTGTGGCAGTTTGGAATCGATTGCGCAAATGCGTGTTCATGATATAGCGGTCTTGACAACGCGTTGTAACACGCGGACGTCCACGACGTGGCAAGTCGTTGGTGCTTCCTGTCGTTCGAAATCTTACGCGAAGATTTCGTATCGCTCGACTAGAACTCCCAACACGCCTTGCAACGTCTTCTGTCGACATGCCAGCATCAAGCATGCCAATCGCCCGTTCGCGTAAATTAGTGGGTATTCTTGGCATACTAAAAATGCTACAATGTAAAAAAACGTTAATTTTTTTTAAAACAAATTTTGAAGCGTTTTCGTTCACTTGACAACAATGTCAGTAAGACAAGTAAAACAAATTGACCGAATACTACACGGAACATGTCGAACCATGCATGCACGTGCAAATTGAATTTCACGTTGTCTACGATTAACAGTGCAAAAATAATCGATAAAATTCATGAATCCTGATAATCCTGATCCAGCAGCAACAATCACTGCGCGACATCTCCTTGGCATAGACTGAATGAGTCTCTGAATCCGGGCACGTGGAATCCTAATCCATTCTTCCTGCAGTGCATGTGACAGTTGCGGAAGCGTCTGAGGCTCCGGGTCACGCTGGTGTACACGTCTGTCCAGTTCGTCCCATAGATGTTCAATGGGGGATGTTCAATGGGGTTGAAATCTGGCGATCTTGATAGCCATGGCAGCACATTAATGTTCTCATTCTGTAGGAAATCCATTGTTACACGTGCCATATGCGGCCTGACATTGTCCTGCTGAAAGAGTTCTCTCTGTCGATCCAAAATGGGATGTATGTGGCGGTGAACAATTTCATCCCGGTAGCGTACAGTTGTCAGGTTGCCTTGTACGAACACAAGTTCACTTCTGCCGGTGTATGAGATGGCTCTCCACATCATGACACTCCCTCCACCGAATCTGTCAACTTGGGCGACGCAGTTGTTGGCAAAACGTTCATTGCGGCGTCTGTAGACACGTAGTCGTCCATCACTTCGCTTTAGAAAGAAACGTGAACCATACTCGCCGCCAGTTTCCCAAGTTCCACCCCTGTACATTCGTGCACCAGCGAACACGTAAATGTCGATGTTGACGTCACAAGACGGGGCCAACATACGGTCTCCTGGCCCGTAAACCAGCTTCTCGAAGTCGGTTCCGAATGATTTGTGCAGACACCCTTCTCAAACCAAGTATGCGTCCGGCAGTGTTCATTGCTGTGGCGGTTCGGTGACGCAAGTGCAGAACCCGGATGTAGAGATCTTGTGCTGCAGTTGTTATGCGAGGTCTTCCACTTCTGGGCCGGTCTTCAGCTGATTGAAACTGCTGCTACCTGTCCCAGAGATGTGAAATATATATATATATATATATATATATATATATATATATATATATATATATATATATATATATATATATATATATACAGTAGAATCTCGTTGGCTCGACCTCGGAAGGGTCGATCACACCGCAACGCTCGAACCAAAAACGAAGTCCCGAGTTTTTTGTTCAAAAACCCTTATATTAACAGCTGAAGGGTCGAACACGTTCAGGGTCGACTATAAGCCTTCTCTCGAACTAAATTGTCGGTCCCATCTATGTTAATAGCATTTGTAACAGTTTTTGTTAACAAAATAAAAACTAAAATAATTTCAGGGGCGGGCGCATTTTTTAGGTACGGGCGGGGACGATCACCAACTCTTTTTTTTTATTTGGCCTTATGGTAAACCACCAAACAGGACTAACAATTGCTGCGCTTGCGCAATTGGTTATTATAACTTTCGGATTAATTATTTAGGCAGAACGAACTATTGAAAGAAAGAAAGAAATGTTTTATTTAAAGACGCAGACATAGATGCATCGGTGAATCGCAACACTAGCCATGCAATCCTTTCGTCACCACACTTGTTATGTTATTTGTTAAGCGACTATTGGTAATGATCTTTCAAGTACAGCTAGTGTTACTGCAACTGTTAGATGAACCGTGATACCAATCAAACAATTAGTGGACAAACGGGCCTCAACATAAAGCGTTACTTTGAAAACGATTACATTTCTGGAAAGTGGACAGTGTTGCGTTTTTTATTGTTGAAATATTCAAATTGTTTAGTAATAAATTCATGTAAATACAGATTAAGAACTTGTCATTTATTTATTTGTTTTCAGTGCATTTACATGTATTACACAATTTGTATCTAATTCAACTGTCTAACTGACGTTACGGAAATATCCGATGTTGACCGAATGGTTCGGTCGAACTACCCGATGGGTCGAACACTTTTACGTGTGTGTGTGTGTGTGTGTGTGTGTGTGTGTGTGTGTGTGTGTGCGCGTGCGTGCGTGTGTGTGTATGTATATGTGTGTGTGTGTGTATATATATAAATTATACATAATTAGAATATTGAAGCGAAACATGCAAATGGTGTACCAGTCTAGTATTGTAATAACATAGTAGAACATGCATAATTTATAAAGTAAATTGCACTGATACGATGTTGAAATTGTGTACAAATTGTACTCTCTTTGGATTTAATCCGGATGGATAATCCTTGTTTTTAAATAGCACAGCTTCAATCTCAAACCCGCTGTAGTAAAAAAAAAACATGGTTGGGCGAATATGATCATACAACGGACAACAGAACAGAAAGTGGACTGTATATTTAAAAGGCCCGAACTGCAGCTGGCGGCAAACGTTATTTCGTATACAGTTCCTTTCTAGTGGGAATGTTTTTCAATTCATCAGCATTTCGTGGATAATGTGTCACTGCCATTACTGTTGGGGCACTAATAATGACAACTTTTTAATCATTTTATAAAAAGTACACGTTTTATTAACTTTATAGCGTTGGATTAAAGGAATAAATCCTGTTTCGTTAATGATTTTATTGTTGATTAATAATCATGTATGTGAGTCACTCAAAGCAGTTGAATGCTAAATAAATGTAGTATTAGCTAATGACTGGTGAGTAGTGGCTTTAACATTGGTCTGAGGTGTCTTTATGCTTTATTTTCTTTACTAGAGGACCAGGACATTTTCCCGGAATTCTAGACATGTACGGAGGTCGACGGGGTCTCGTGGAATACCGTGCAGCACTGATCGCGTCCCACGGTTTTGTAGTTCTCGCACTGGCCTTCTTCAACTATGATGATCTTTCGAAGCTATTTCAAGACATAGATTATGACTATTTTGAGGTATGAAACGGCAATTTAAGCAGTTATATAAATGCCTTTCTGGCCAAAGACATAAACACTGTATATCAATCAGTTAGTGACTCAGAGTACAGTTACTGGTAGTGGTAGCTGCTCATGTTATTGTTACATCTGCTGCTACTGATGTGTGACGATAATAATTTCTGTTCTAATTTATTTACGCGTTTACCTCCATTTAATGTTGAAGTACGCTGTCGTGTAATACATTTTAGCTATGTGGCCGGTCACTTGGAAAGTGACCAGGGCCCCGTTCCATGAAGCAATCTTAGCACTAAGGTCACCTAAAGTACATAAGATAGTCGTGCACTGAAGGCGACCTTAGTGCTGAGATTGTTTAGTGGAATGGGGCCCTGGGTTTCTTCGTGTACTTGGCCGCGAACTGTGCACATGCTTTAAAACCGCAAACGCTATCTATTGGGTAGTGTATATAGTTTGTGTTACTATAGCTACAGTTATTTTACTCATTTCTCACAATTGTTTGTTCAATTGTCCATCTTTGAAAAGCCAACATTTTTCTGCTCGTCCTGGTGTTTTTAATTTGTGTAAAAGCTACGTAGCTCAGTAACTAGGGTCAGCTGGTTATGGTTGTTGTATCACTATAATTATACCTCTTTTTAGGAAGCTGTGGATTGGCTAGCATCTAGGTCGTTTGTTACTCCATATGGCGTAGATATTCTGGGATTATCAAAAGGTGGTGAGCTTGGCTTCGTTTTGGCTGAAAACCATCCAGCGATAAGCATTTTGATATGCTTTTTTAAAGTAGAGACATTTGTTGTGGAGATTTTCAACAATTTAGGTTATCAGACGTCAAAGCGACAGTCTCAAAATCGTATAATGATAAGAACTATTTATTTCTTTCTCTCTTAAATTGTAAAGATTATGCATTGACTTAAATACTCCGCAAAAATTACATCCAAATAATTTCATTTTCTACTATAACCTTCAATCTTACTACAATGATAAAGACATTTTCAAATCGTGTGATAAATCTTGTATCACGCATATGTGCGATCTGGACCAGTATTTTTTTTTACTGTATTAGTGCCTTTTATTACTGACGTCATGTTTTGTTTACAAATTACGTCACATCGTATTTAAAACATTACACAATATTGCCACAGAGTATGATTCCTAACGTTAAATAAATCCATGAAAGGATGATTGATTAATAGATTTAAGAAATTAAAAACCGGTTTTGTGAAAAAATAAAAGAAGGTATGTAATAAATACAGAGCTTCACATACGTTGTTTTCGATTCCTTTTTATTGCACTCGTTTATTTTGCGCAAGAACATACCACTCGACCGCTACGGTGTAGGGCAGGTTAACACATTATGTCACAATTTCAATGGTAACTGCATCTCCATATGTACTTTAAGTTTTTGCCAAGGATTATCGAGGACATCACTGTTAAGTTTTTCAGAAATTATAAATTATGTTGGGTTGGTCGATTTGTTTGTTTGATTTGTTTAACGACACCACTAGAGCACATGGATTAATTAATTATCGGCTACTGGATGTCAAACAATTGGTAATTCTGACTCGTAGTTATCAGAGGAAACCCGCTACATTTTTCCATTAGCAGCAAGGGATCTTTTATATGCACTTTCCCACGAACAGGAAAGCACATACTACGGCCTTTGACCAGTTGTGGTGTACTGATTGGAACGAGAGAAGACCCCAATCAGTCGAATGGATCCACCGAGGTGGTTCGATCCTTCGACACAAGCACCTCAGGCGAGCACTCAACCGACTGAGCTAAATCTTGCTTCTATGCCACTTTTAGAATATACCTTTAAATTTAAACCCATACACATATTATGCATGCAAAGAGAAATAAAGAAGCTAAAAGTAACAACAGACCTTACATTTATGAGCATTTAATGATTTTATGAAATTACAAAACAAAAGGGACGACTGCATAAAGAAGACATTAAAACCCCCGACATATGAATAAAAAGAAACACCCCTACGGTACCCCAGCCTTAGCCGGTGCCTCAACCAGTACACCAAAGACCGTGTCCTGTACTGTTCTGTCTGTGGGAAGTGCAAATAGCCCTTGCTCCTTTATCGACAGAAGTAGCCTATATGGCGGCAGTGAATTTCATCTCTTTTTACAGACTGAATGTAGAAATAACAATATATCAAATAGATGTAGTTTAAACTACGATGAGGTATCGTTAAACACACATTCTTTTCCTTTTCTTTATTTTTGTTAGAATTAAGAACATTTCAGTTAATAATTTTAATATAGTGGGTTTGCTTTTTTCTAATCCTCATGAATGTAACTGGTAGAAAACACAATTATTGTTCTCATTAAAAAAAAAAACCTC
The DNA here is from genome assembly GCF_016097555.1 of Gigantopelta aegis. Classification (NCBI taxonomy): domain Eukaryota; kingdom Metazoa; phylum Mollusca; class Gastropoda; order Neomphalida; family Peltospiridae; genus Gigantopelta; species Gigantopelta aegis. The sequence goes on from NC_054702.1 coordinate 49,337,330, forward strand.
TCAAAACCTCCCCATCTTCGTACGTATATTCAGTGAAGCTTCAGGCACCCATGTTTGGACATGCTGTACTCAGGATTCGAACTCAGCACCTACCAGCGTTAAAATATTTCATTTTTACAGGTCGCATGCGTTGTGTCAGTAAACGTCCCCCCAATGGTTGTGTTCTATGACTTGATGCGTGGAAATCAATTAATTGACTTTTGGAATAATCCCTGTAGTAATGAAAAAAATCATTATTAGTGTGAGTTAAAGCTACAAGATAAATTTTGATTTTGTCCCATTATAAAATACTAGTAAGCTAATTAAATAGAATTAATGTGTACCATAACATTTAATAATGTCAATAAGTAGGTCTACTAGATAATTATGGCGTATTCAGTCCATTCCAATAAGCTGACGACTTTAAAAAACAATTCAATTGACTGCAATATGTTTTGAGCTATATTTGTTTACAGCCCCAGATCAAAATCGTAGAAGGTGAGACTGCGTCTGGTCAGTCTATCGCTGTCAAACTATAGAACATGTTCTATAATATCGTCTCCTGCCAGATCTGTAGTTCGCGCCAGCATAGACGCCGTGTGTTTTGTTACATTGGTCATTTGATTCCGTTTCAGTGCGTTTCTTTTTTAACTGGTACCATACTCTTTGTCGACCTTAGCCAATAAAGGTCGCCACGAGTGACCGGGCGACTGCTAATTTTCAACCCTGACAGACAAATGCACGTACAAAGTATTTACATATTTAAAAAGCATATTTCATACTATTTCCTATGACATGCCATTCATGAATCATTGCTTGAAATAGGAAAACTCAATAGCTTCACAAAGAGGATCGACCCTTCATTGTAGTCTATTTCAAACGAACGGATTACAACCGAACGAAAATCCCACTTGTTTGGGCACGCACAGTTTCATAATGACCACATGCCTTTAAGTGGTGTAACCAGAGCCGCACGACTGGTATAATCAAAGGATTTTGTATGTGCTGTCTTTTCTGTAGGAAAGTGCATATAAAAAGATTCTTTGCTACTAATGGAAACATGTGACAGGTTTCCTCTCCAGACTACGTGTCAGAAATACCATCTGTTTGACATCCAATAGCCGATGATTAATTAATTAATGTGTTTTAGAGGTGTCATTAAATAAAAACAAATTTCAACAATTTCAGCAAATGTAACAAAATATATGGTACTCTTGGTCCAAGATGTCCCAAGAACATCTTAAGCCCAGCACTGCCCAAGATGTCCCAATTGGGCAGTTGGAACATTCTTTATTAGAGGGAAGGAAGGCACAAACCAGAATTTTATCTTTATTTATACAGTGTAGAATAAAAACCACAACACACACACACAAACCCCACACCAAAAAACAAAACAAAACAAAACAAAACAAAACCCCCAAAAAGCAAACAAAAAACCCAAAACCAACCACACCAAAAAACCAACCACAACTACCATCGTATATCCCCTTTCCCCAGTTCCTATATGCCTCATCGCACCTCCGGTGAACGCTTTACCACTAAGCCCACATTGCACTCTCCGCTATAGACTCGTTCCCCACTAGCCTAATATATATAAGTCTGTCAGCGAGCAAATTTTAATAGTATTTAGTATTCATTTACTCTGGATTTCAGCTATGATTTGTCCGCTATAGAAGGTGATGTGAATACTGGAATTGGTATTCGTAACTGTATTTTTGACTGGCAAGGACATTTAATGCAGGTACGTAATTTTCATGGATTTGTTTATTTAAAGACATACCTAACAAACGTAATCAACAATTACTATTAAATTACATGACTTGTATGGTAAACGAACTATATAGTCATTTAAACAAATAATTTTGATGGGAACTAGTAACCATACCAGTGAAATAACTGGTGGCTCCACAACATGTTCACCAATATACTATAGAGGCATATATAATGCTTTTGAGGAGGAATAACGAAGGTTAGGCCCGCAGTAGCGGATACGGGGGCGAGGGGGGGGGGGGGGGGGGGCTTTTAGACAAGTTTCCTTTTTGAAAAAAATCTTCTTTTTTTTTTTTTTTAGCACGAATGTATAATTAGATCCATGCAACAATTATTCACCATGTTCATGGCGAACGAACAACAAAGCGCCTGAAATATATATAGTTATTTACTAACTTAGTAAAATAAGCATTTTCTTTATGATGTGTGAACTGCACGAAAACGGGAATTATTGCAAGTTGATTGGTTACCACCGGTTTCAAACCAATAAACGTAGACAGACAGACAGATATTTTATCAAACGTATGTCACAGATTGCAATCTCGTTTTTATCTCGTCTTTCACTTAAACTAAAAATGTCCAAATCAAGTTAAACTACAAATCTGTAATTTAAACAACACCCAGGGGTAATACTATACTGTGATATGATTAACTATGATGGCACTAAAAGAACATTATAAATTGTTCATTGAAAAACAAGTTTACTATCAAATCTGTTAACGGCAGGGCTTGAAATAAGTAAAATATGACCTGTTATGTTTTGTTTAAATAGCAGGCCAACTGAAATAGGTTTTACTCAAAATAGTATATGGCCTGCTGGAAATAGGAAGGTTGGTGTGTGAAAGGTTAGCACCTCTAAGATGTATTTTAGAACATTATGGAATTAAAATATTTAATTTCGAAAATGTGGTTTTGTTAGTTTAATAAGAATTATAATGTTGTTGTTGTTTTTAAATCTTATAATTAAAACAAAATCATTCTATGGGAATCCTCGCGTAATCGCATGATTATGTTAATACCGTTTTGCACAACGACTTAGTTTAAAAGTTTTATCCTAAATCATTTAATAAATACCAAATTAAGTTTTTGTCTTAGTAAATTAAGTCAGAAACGTAAGCTAAAATACGGCCCCTGGTACTGTGGGACCCTTATCTTTTAAGTTGTGCAAGCTTCGAAATAATTATATGGGCCATGATGGGGCCTCCAGACATTTCCTCAAACCAAAGGCCAAAATTTTTCTTGTTGTTTATAACTTCAAATATGACTACACCGTCCCCAATCCTACCTCTGGCTACGCCAGCGGCGGTGTCACAACCAACTGAAGTGAGTTTTCTAACTTATTGCGTTCAACTTCCCATTAAATCATATTATATAATTGGTAAAATTTACAAATTATCACAATTTTTTTTCAAACAGAACAGTATCAAAACAACACTATATTGTCTCGAAAACGCGTCTCTGGGTGTCTATATTTCAAAATGTTCTGAAGGGCCGAGGGGGATGCCCCAGACCCCCTCGATATCTCGCTCCCTTCAAAGTTGCCCTTTTTATTAATTTTTTTACCCCACCCTTGTAAAAATCCTGGATCCGCCAATACAGCACTATAAATCAACCTTCCAACCGAGCATTCACAGTAAATGAGTAGACAAACGGTAAATGTGAACTCCATTGTGGGTTTTTTCTGTTTTCGTCTTTGTGTGGGGGTTTTCTTATTTACTTTTAGCCTTGAAATAATGGAGCGAGAGTCATTGTATTTATTATTTTGAACAGAAATAACCGGGTTCTCATGAATGCTAAATGTTCGATTCATTTTGTGTGACCTTTAGCCTTGAACGAATGGAGCGCGAGTAATGGTATTTATCAATATGAACAGAAATAACCGGGTTCTCATGAATGCTAAATGTTTGATTGATTTTATATGACTTTTAGCCTTGGAAGAATCGAGCTCGAGTCATGTATCTCGTGTCTGGAGACGACATGTGTGTGTCGCCAAAATACAGCCACATTGTGTTGGATTCCATCCCAGAAGACAAGAGATACCATGTGACGGTAGTGACGTACCCTTGAGCTGGTCACCTGTTAGAAGCACCATACACACCACTATGTCGAGTCACACGCAACCCTTTGCCTTTGGTACACAAAGGAGGTATTTTAATTATTATTGTATCTTCTTTTTAAAAATCATTGATGAGCACTCATTATCTCACATTTTTAAAAATAAAAAACAACAATTCTTCACTTGTTATCACACAAGACATTTGTGAGTAAACATTAAAAATGTGTTTTAGATCAAAACAGATACTACCTTGAATTTACATATGTGTTATATTACTTGGAGGTCTGCACTTAAGTATTTTATTAAACCATCTATTTTTAATAGTGAAACGGTACATTTATAGATGTAAATATACAAATCATTCTCTTAAGTTGTAAATATAATAAAGTATCATAGAAATTTTGAAAAATTCATATAGTCAGGAAAAGAAGACCAGTGTGTGTGTGTGTGTGTGTGTGTGTGTGTGTGTGTGTGTGTGTGTGTGTGTGTGTGTGTGTGTGTGTGTGTGTGTGATTTACAACTTGTACAAATACAAATAACACAAGTACTAGTATACATATCTTACACCCATCATTTGGATAGAAGCTATTCTTTTGTCCTCTTTATTCTTCCTCTCCATTTTCTGCCCCCTCCCCTGCCATAATTCTTCATTCTTTTACTAGTCTTCTTCTTGAAAAACCCGGTGTTGTTCTTACTACATTAGACACCCACTTAAAGCAGTGAATTAAAAAAAACCCCACAAAAACATTTGGGTTTTGATAGACAAATCTTTTCTCTAGGTCCTTTTTTTCCTTTCCCTCTGCCTTTTCCCCCCAATGTATGCTCGTTTCACCTATACTTCTTGACCCTCAGATCGTTTAAATAAATAAATACATAAATATATATATATATATATATATATATATATATATATATATATATATATATATATATATATATATATATATATATGGTTATGCTTGTACAATGTATGACAAGTGTAATGAACATATCTACCATATATATCATATACATGTATAATATTATTGTTTATATACATGTATGAAATATCATAAAACCTTTATCTTACAATTAGTTATACATGTACACATAATCATGTTATAATTTTATTGTTGTATGTTGTAAGACGATGATTCAAAGATCCCCAACCTTGACATTGTCTGTGACCTGGGGTAATAAAGGTTTTATAACAAAAAACAAAAATACCCCATCCCCCACCAAAAAAACCCCAACAACACCCAAACAAAAAACAAAAAAATACAAACCAACAACCCAAAAATAATACTAATAATTCTAAATAAAATGATTTTATTTTTGCAAATACAATCTGATCCATTTTGTTCATAAGGAGATCTGATCACAACCGACAGTATTTCTTTCAGACGTGAACTGAACTGACTCGTCTATGTACTAACAGAGGGACAGGGATTATCCAACTTCATATACTCTGTTCCATCAGCTCACTCATTTATATCTGTAAACTTCTTCTTGAAAGTCGCGTGTATGGAGTGGAGGGTAGGAGTAAACTGTTGAAAACATCAGTCACCACTAATGATCAACATGAAATTTAACTATATGAAATGTTTTGAAAATGGTATTTGTTTCTGTAATGATTAAAAACATATATAGTCTGCTTACCAGGTACAGCAGGGCTGTAACCATCTATTTGAGGCTAGCTATAGCCTGTGTTAAATGTAATGTTTAATAAGAATGTTCTTTTTTTTCACATGTAATTCAGTAAACCGCATTGTTTTGGCGCTCTCGTCTTTAGGTTCTGGACTGCCGTGCTGGAGTAAGCGAACTGAGATTTTACTGGTCATTCCGATTTTACGCCTTCGTCAGAAGATCTAAACCAAAACCAGTGTACGCATATTCATACTAATCTAACAGCGCCAAACAAGCTGCGGTGCATTCAGAATACAAAATATTATCTAGATCATATTGATTTAAAATGGCGTCGGCTAAGGTTAGATCTCAGGGTCGTACCTAATGGGATATGGGGTAGTGATAGTGGTAGGTTGCCATCATAAAATACTATAATGTGCCGTTTTTGTCTTTCTGTAGAATAGCCTATATATTGTTGTGCACCGATTTATTCTGAATAGGTACAGCCCTGCTTGTACTGTCAGAGACCAAGACGGAGTTGAAGTAAGATCTTATTTGCTCAGATTGATTGTTAGTGTACAACATTGTGTTAATCACAATTCCAGATGGGCTGATGAACTTCGGAGGAATCCCCAGACCACACGCCGATGCACAGGAACATTCGTGGAAGGCAATAATACAATTTGTGCGTCAGTCCTAGTCCCGCCACAAGACGGCAAAGTGATCGCTTTGATATCCAACACGCTGTATAAACCAGGCGTCAGTCCTTGTCCCGCCACAAGACGGCAAAGTGATCGCTTTGATATCCAACAGGCTGTATAAACCAGGCGTCAGTCCTTGTCTCGCCACAAGACGGAAAAGTGATCGCTTTGATATCCAACAGGCTGTATAAAGCAGGCGTCAGTCCTAGTCCCGCCACAAGACGGAAAAGTGATCGCTTTGATATCCAACAGGCTGTATAAACTAGGCGTCAGTCCTAGTCCCGCCACAAGATGGCAAAGTGATCGCTTTGATATCCAACAGGCTGTATAAACTAGGCGTCAGTCCTAGTCCCGCCACAAGACGGAAAAGTGATCGCTTTGATATCCAACAGGCTGTATAAACCAGGCGTCAGTCCTAGTCCCGCCACAAGACGGAAAAGTGATCACTTTGATATGCAACAGGCTGTATAAACTAGGCGTCAGTCCTAGTCCCGCCACAAGATGGCAAAGTGATCGCTTTGATATGCAACAGGCTGTATAAACTAGGCGTCAGTCCTAGTCCCGCCACAAGATGGCAAAGTGATCGCTTTGATATCCAACAGGCTGTATAAACCAGGCGTCAGTCCTTGTCCCGCCACAAGACGGCAAAACTGTGATCGCTCAGTGATATCCAACGTCAGTCCTAGGCCAACAGGCTGTATAAACATAAGTCCCGCCACAAGACGGCAAAGTGATCGCTTTGATATCCAACAGGCTGTATAAACCAGGCGTCAGTCCTAGTCCCGCCACAAGACGGCAAAGTGATCGCTTTGATATCCAACAGTCTGTATAAACCAGTCCTTGTCCCGCCACAAGACGGCAAAGTGATCGCTTTGATATCCAACAGGCTGTATAAACCAGGCGTCAGTCCTTGTCCCGCCACAAGACGGCAAAGTGAAACTAGGTGTCAGTCCTAGTCCCGCCACAAGACGGCAAAGTGATCGCTTTGATATCCAACAGGCTGTATAAACCAGGCGTCAGTCCTAGTCCCGCCACAAGACGGCAAAGTGATCGCTTTGATATCCAACAGGCTGTATAAACTAGGCGTCAGTCCTAGTCCCGCCACAAGACGGCAAAGTGATCGCTTTGATATCCAACAGGCTGTATAAACTAGGCGTCAGTCCTAGTCCCGCCACAAGACGGCAAAGTGATCGCTTTGATATCCAACAGGCTGTATAAACTGAAACTAGGTGTCAGTCCTAGTCCCGCCACAAGACGGCAAATATCCAACAGGCTGATCGCTCCTAGTCCCGCCACAAGACGGCAAAGTGATCGCTTTGATATCCAACAGATATCCATCGCTTTGATATCCAACAGGCTGTATAAACTAGGCGTCAGTCCTAGTCCCGCCTCAAGACGGCAAAGTGATCGCTTTGATATCCAACAGGCTGTATAAACTAGGCGTCAGTCCTAGTCCCGCCACAAGACGGCAAAGTGATCGCTTTGATATCCAACAGGCTGTATAAACCAGGCGTCAGTCCTAGTCCCGCCACAAGACGGCAAAGTGATCGCTTTGATATCCAACAGGCTGTATAAACCAGGCGTCAGTCCTAGTCCCGCCACAAGACGGCAAAGTGATCGCTTTGATATCCAACAGGCTGTATAAACCAGGCGTCAGTCCTAGTCCCGCCACAAGACGGCAAAGTGATCGCTTTGATATCCAACAGGCTGTATAAACTAGGCGTCAGTCCTTGTCCCGCCACAAGACGGCAAAGTGATCGCTTTGATATCCAACAGGCTGTATAAACCAGGCGTCAGTCCTAGTCCCGCCACAAGATGGCAACGTGATCGCTTTGATATCCAACAGGCTGTATAAACTAGGCCTCAGTCCTAGTCCCGCCACAAGACGGCAAAGTGATCGCTTTGATATCCAACAGGCTGTATAAACTAGGCGTCAGTCCTAGTCCCGCCACAAGACGGCAAAGTGATCGCTTTGATATCCAACAGGCTGTATAAACTAGGCGTCAGTCCTTGTCCCGCCACAAGACGGCAAAGTGAAACTAGGTGTCAGTCCTAGTCCCGCCACAAGACGGCAAAGTGATCGCTTTGATATCCAACAGGCTGTATAAACTAGGCGTCAGTCCTAGTCCCGCCTCAAGACGGCAAAGTGATCGCTTTGATATCCAACAGGCTGTATAAACTAGGCGTCTTTAGTTACATTCTGCTGTAATTGACAATATTAAAACTAACAAACCTAACTAAAACAACAAGCAACTAAAGATGTGCATGGTGTACGTTTAAAATGTTTAAATCGATGGGTCTCCCAACCTTATTAAATGTGGTTGCGAAGTCTGGGGAAAACATATACATCTGGTTCCTTTGAAATAACTTTACCGACATATTTTGCCAACCATAAAAGTGACCATATTGTTTATTTTATTCGAAGAATTGGTGATGTTATCAGTCGAATTAGAAAGAAAGAAATGTTTTATTTAACAACGCACTCAATACATTTTACTTACAGTTATATGGCATGAAGGACAACACAGATAATGAGAGAGGAAACCCGCTGTCGCCACTTCATTGGCTACTCTTTTCGATTAGCAGCAAGGGATCTTTTATATGCACCATCCCACAGACAGGGTATTACATACCACGGCCTTTGATATACCAGTCGTGGTGCACTGGCTGAAACGAGAAATAGCCCAATGGATCCACCGACGGGGATCGATCCCACACCGACCACGCATCGAGCGAGCACTGTACCACTAGGCTACGTCCCGCCCCCCTCAGTCGAATTAAGGAAATATTCACAGAATGGTTTGTTACTAAACATGTATTATTTCAAGGAATCAATCAAAACTATTATTTTTACCCTAGATTTATGTTGACAGATTGTAATTGGATCACAACTTTTAAAATAATATTTTGGAGAATTTAGGAATTAGGTATGTTTGGATATCGCATATCTTTATAAGAAGTCATTAGATGGTCTATCGTACTTCTTATATTATCCACGTCATAAAAATAGAATCCTTCCATGAAACATTATTGCCTGGGAAAGACAAGAATGTCACATCCAACAAGAACTGGCAATGGAGTGGGTATTCAGAATGATTGGTTATTTTACAATTCGTTCAAGAAGATCAGTCTAAAATTTCACAACTTCTGTTTCTGCTCGATTCGAAAATGCTAGCACTTCTTAGAACAAGGAAAAACTTATTAACAACTGTTTAATTTGTTTGTTTGCGGCTGGAATATTATGCAAGGTAATTCCATATCATTGTCATCAAGAAACCCTATCAACGTTTTAAAGAACAACTCTTTTCTGAAAAATACCTAAATATAATTCCTGAAAGGTTGTGGGCTTTTATTATAAAATATACAGGACCCATTTCACTATTACCTGTCGAAACTGGAAGGTGGAATAACATTATTTTGTTTGTAATTTTTACCCATAATTCATAAGTAGATATTTTACATATCAAGTACCTACAACAACAACTACTGCCACCTATTATTATTATTATTATTATTATTATTGTGATTATTGGTACTATCATATACAGGGAAGGTGCACTTCGAAATTCGATTGGCGTTCGAACCCCCAACACATGTCCAAGGATCCCCGCCTACTCAACAAAATACAAAGTAAACAATTTTGGAGAAAAAACTATAATTGACGTTTTTGTTTGACATACGTCAATTCTGGAGTGCCGCCGTAGTACGTTTTCTTAAATGCCAATAAACGTAGTGCCGTGACATCGATTAATTTACATCTAATTTGCAAAGTTATCAAATTCCGAAAATATATGATCTGAAAAATATCACATACTTTGATTACACTGGATATGCTATATAAAGTAAATATGTTTTATGCCTCAAATGGGCGACATGCACACACCCAGCCTGGTACTTACGATCCTGATTGTACCATTTGGCTCTTGGTGCGGCTCTAGTACATGCATCATCTGTAAACTATGAATTCCACAAGTTAAACAAAATAGTTCCTAGAAAAGTAAAACTGTTTACTGCTTGTTGATCTACGTTATGATTTTGTGTTTGTCAGTGAATAGTATTTTAAGCGTAGTCCTGGATCTGAATCAAAATGGCTTCACAACTAATCCAGACCTCAACTTCTTATAAGCTATAGAGACTGCTGGCAGCGAGTCTGATCATATTCCCGGATTCTACAATCGCTTTCCATGCCCGAGGCCCATATTAACTAATCAGCCCCACACTTCAGTCTGATCTTTTCCGGACCCCCAGTTTGGACTTGTCTTCTTTGGAGGATGCCCCGTGTTTCTGCTGTCCTTTACTGGGACTAGACCGTTGAAGCTCGTACACCAGACTACCAACTAGCGTCTGCGGACTGTGACGCCATGAATCATAGTCACTTAGAGCAAATACATTTTTTGGTGAAAGTGAGAGTTTTGGAAGCGGCACGCTGGACGGTGTGTTGTTATTGGAGCTGTCCCTGCTCTGGCTTAGCTGTACCGGAGACTGAAGGTCAACAGTGCCTTGGATGACCTTAGAGCTGTAGAAAGTGAAGATGTTGGGGAAGAAGACGCGTTCTGCTGGCGCTATGAGCGGCATGTCCGACCTCAGGATTCGTCTTCTCTCTTCTCTGCGTTTCTGTTCACGTTTCTCCTCCTTCATGTCCTCCCGTCTGTCGTTACGCAGTTGCTTTCGAACAGCCGCAGCGAGAGACCTGTGGTGAAGGAGAAAGAATACTGGGATAACCACCGAGTGATACACGAGAACAGACAGTTACACTTTGTTTTTAGCACGAATTTTAGCTGGGGGAGGGGACTAGACTGGCGAACAAAATTTATAGTCGGGTCGTGTCACTGTATTGGAAAACAGAAAATTTGCTTGAACGGATTGATTGACTGAAAGCATATTTTATTGTACAAAGAACAAAAGAATCGGGCACAAGTTTGACAACTTACTATATACACACAATATACATGGCGACCTATATTACATAGCTGTAAATTTAAACTACATTTAAACAGTCAAGGATAACCAGTGGAAGAAAATATATTATATACATAAGAATATGAAAGAAAAGAAGAAGAAAAGAAATAATGATGCAATAGATTACACAAATTGTACTTAACGTGCAGTCAAACTCGTTATCACACTTACAAATAATCCATATGGTAATTTAAATATACTTTATTAACCAAAACCATGAGTTTGTTTGATATATATTTGAAGTAAATATTTGTTCATTAATAGCATCGTTTAATGTGTTTTGACCATATAACAGTAGAAAAAAATGGACATTGTTTTCTAACCTGTATCCAGTTACCCGAAGGGTCTGTGGAAAGTCCACATCTGTAGGCCTACACATCGGCGTTTAAAGGGCTATATCCATGTCGTACTTTTGTGTGTAATATATTTTCTATTATGACAGAGAGAAGTAGGGAAAGAAAAATTATATTTGCCTAGGGAGAAACACCAAATTCTCTCATCCTCAGGTATATAGGACAGAGCTACCCCGTTAAAAAAAGCTATGTAAGAAATGTCTATCTTACATGGGATATCACGCGCTTGCGTTTAACATGACCTCATTGGTAATTCCCGAGCGCTTATGACAAGGTGAACTAACCAAAACACACTGTGTAAGGAAAAAAAAAAATTGTCGAAATGTTGTAACGAAAATGAAATCGCGTTAAAAAAAACTGTAAATTTATTTTGCACAAGGAATCTGACAATATGTTTTATCCCATCAACTGACTTCCTTTTTAGTAAGTATTTAATATTTGAAAACCTCAGATGCACGATGTTAACATTGTTAATATTACATCCTTGTCCATCCCGTATCCTAACGTCGGTACTTACATGATGTTTTTAAATTAACAACTAGTGCAACTACAATGTGTTAACGTTCGGACCATAATATATTTTCCTATCTAGTTTGCTTAAAAATGTGCGTTAATCACAAGTGATTATTTGAAGCCTCGTCCCAGGTCGAAATTTTCACCACCTCAGGTGTACTTTTTCTATCCCACATGACCACATGTGATGGAGTCTTATAATCTGCCACTAGATACGTTTTGACGTCATAACCGGCCTCGGTGGCGCAGTGGTTAAGTCATCGGACTACAGGCTGGTAGGTACAGGGTTCGCAGCCCAGTACCGGCTCCAACCCAGAGCGAGTTCTTAAGGGCTCATTGGGTAGGTGTAAGGCCACTACACCCTCTTCTCTCTCACTAGCCACTAACCAACTAATAACTAACCCACTGTCCTGGACAGACAGCCCAGATAGCTGAGGTGTGTGTCCAGGACAGCGTGCTTGAAACTTAATTGAATATAAGCACGAAAATAAGTTGAAATCAATCACTGACGTCATAAACAGTGCTTCACTATAGGCGGTTTATTGTGTGTAAGAATAGTTCCCATGGTGGAAGTCATGTCAACAACTAACTTACATCATCAGCGATAGGTACGTCACAGCTATGACGCAACGCTGTCTCTTGTTCTCAACTTGCAAACTTATTTTCAACAACAATATCTTTCGAAAATCGTCCATAAAATAATAAATCGTGGTCTGAGAATTACAAAGTTCTATCTACAATTTTTCGAAAATGACTTATCTATCCTATTTGATAGAAAATAAAATTATCTACATAGTGAACAGTCCTAGAATATGGTATTTTAAGACACAGGTGTTATATTAAAACTATTGCAAAGACCTCTCTATGACTCTGATACGGCAGCTCCAAACTTCAAGTGGCGATTTCTCAAAATGAGGTTTTGTGAACACAGAACCTTGTAATTCTCCACCCACGAAATATTGAAAATGGGTAATACCAAACTCGCTACTCGGCAATACCGTATATCTTGAACGAGTGAATTGATGCTTATGTCAAAATACACTTGGAATTGTTCAAAATGTAAAAAAAAACATAAAATGTACATACTGGTACAGTTTTTATTTCTCTTTCATTTAAAAGCAGACACACGTGATCTGATCAGAATTGCGGCCGCCATCTTGTGTTTCAAAATGGCCGCTATTGAAATTGGAACTCTTTTGTTTTCTAATCTTTCTGGAATACATTTAGTTAAGAAATCAGGAGTCTTTCCCTTCATAATGTAACAGAAACTTTCAAAGTTCTTAGTTATGTCAATGTTTGTGTTGATTATGTTTAGTTAAAGTGTACTGATTACAAAAATGTCACTTCTTCTAGAGTGTTAGTTTTAGTCACATAATCTCACTTTAACTATTTTTAGGAAATGTTTTATGAATTTATGAGATTTTTCGCTCCAAAGACCTATAAGAACACTATATTGATAGATTTTTAATTGTATTTATTAACACGAATATTACATAGATATTCTGCATGTTCTACTATACAGGTATAAATCAACTAACAACGATTACAAATCACAAATTAACTGTTTTTCGTACTTTTCGGCATCACGTACTAACCCCCACAGATAGTCACCCATCATGTTGCAGTCCCATTCCCCTTGATCTTCTTTCCATAGTTGATACATCTTGGTGAAATCTTTTGCCGTGTTCACTGATGTCACCCATATTTTCACTGAAGAAATTTAGGTGAGAATGGAGGAAATGCAATTTGAAAGACCTCCGGCATCCAAACTTTTCATAAGTCTTTATCAACTTTTCTATTAACTGTTCATAATTCCCACTTTTGTTATTTCCAAGGAAATTTTCAAACGACCTCCAAGTGTTTCGTTCCTTTGATGTAATTTTTTTCTTCAAATACTTGTGACTGAAGCATCTTGCGAACATCTGGTCCGGTGAAAATATCACCTTCGATTTTTGCTTTTGACAGATATGTAGAAACATGTTGGAAATGTATTTGAAATCTTCGCCTTCTTTGTTTAGTGCTTTCACAAACTGTTTGACAAGCCCAAGTTTGATATGCAGTGGAGGCATAAGGACTTTCATTGATTCTACCAAGGGATGGTACTTCACACTCTGTGTGCCTGGAATAAAGTGTTCTCTTTGAGGTCAGTTTCATTTGTGGTTGTGTTGAGATGTAGCACGACTGTCCCACAGGCAAAGAAAGCAACAATGTTTTGTATAGCCTCCTTGGAGTTCTTTTAAGAAGCTAATCATTTTGAAATCGCCACAGACCTGCCATTTGCACCTGTTTCCAGAAGAAATTTTACATTTTCGTAGATTTCCTTCGGGAGGAGCTGTCTATGAAGAGACGCCAGTCATCATGACCAATACCCAGTTCTTGAAACAAGTTCTCAATGTCATTACAGAAACATAAATTATTTTTCACTGAAAAATATTTTGAGAACCTTTCATGTCTTTTCCTAGCAGCTGTAGTTCGACAACTGTTGTCCAAAAGGTTCCACTCCATCAGTATTGATATTAGAAACTCTGCATTAGACTTCGTCAGCCCGAGATCTCGAATCAAATCATCCAGTTCCTGCTGGTTTCGAAAGTGTGGTTGCTTCTTTTCTTTGTCAGTATGACCAACGTAAGATTCTTCAGATTCAGATTCGAAATTTTCACCTTCACTCTCCAAATCTTTAGCAGGTGGTCTCGGGACAGACAGTTCTTCAGAGTGTGGAAATGGAACAATTGATAATGGAATATCTGGATATGTGATATCATGTCGATTTTTCGTTTTCTTGAATCTTGAAATATCCACCATACAGAAATAGCAACACGGTTATGTCGTTCTCTCCATATTCAGGGTATGGCAAAGGACATTGCGGGCAGTCACCTCGCATCCATCCCTCTAAACTACGTGTGGAGCCCATGATTTGTTTTGCTCCCCAATCTTCATGCCAAAGGATAATTCATAAGCTTGTGCAAATTTCGTAGATACTTTGATTCCATGCTTTACCTGACTTGGGCCAAGTAGAATCCACAAACTAACAAAATGAATCGCCAGAATATTGCGCACCTGAAATATACTAAGTTGACCTATGCACGTATAGGCCTATACCATCTGGGGACATCACTGGAACATTCTAGAAAGAACTAAAACATAGCAGCCATTGGAAGATTCTAGAAAGTACCAAACCATTCTACAAAGCATCAGCTCCTAAAAGGTACTGGAATATTTGGTGCTTGGAATTTCAAGAATGTGGAATATTTGTCTAAAACCTGACCAATAGTACAAATTAATGCCAAATGTATGCTTAATCTAACAAAACTGAATGGAAAATGCAAAAATATCCACATAATAAAATGTTTTTGTAACATTGTACACAGCTTGTTTGTTGTTCTCTTTTCACTAAGTGTTGTTAGACCAGTTTTAATATTATAGCGAATTACGTGAGGCATGCCAGTGATTACTCTTGCAGCTACAACTATATAGTACCTTTTCTAAATTATCTGCGTTTAATTGGGAAGAGCAATCCCAAACCTCTGAAGCATATTCTGGGACAGGGTGAATGAAAATACTATATATTCGCATTAAAGTTTGACGATTTAACAACAGTCTATATTTCCTTGAAGGGACAGACCTAGTTTTTAAACACTAAAACATAATTTTCACCTACACTCTAGTTTCAACACGTAAAAATGGACACTAAGTTTGGTTAATTTACAAACCTGTACAAATTTGAATAGAACAGAGTGAAACAAGAGTCTGTGATGTTGAAATACCCTTAAAATAGACTAAAACGCAACTAAAAGTTACTTATCAGATGCACGTGCGTTTTTAAAAATATGAAAAAATTATTTTGTGGTATTAGAAACACAAGGATAACCAGAAACACTTCGGTTATACGGAAATGAATAATCTAAACAATAAAATATAAGTAATGTTTAATTTCAATGATCATAAACAACTCTAATAGTGAAAACTATGCTGTAGTGTTTAAAAACTAGGGTATGTCCCTTTAACACTGAGATTATTACCGTTGCTGAAATTCATATATTTTGAATATGACTTGACCATTTTGCATCATCTGCTAAAGTTAAACCTAAATGTAAATTAACTATTAAATACTTAATTGTAAAAGTGAGTTTTTACTGTAATGTAATCACAGATATTGTATTTATTATTATACCAGTAAGACGACACGTAATTGAGTATGTGGCGCCCCTAGGCCACTAATAATTTTTCATCCCCCTCCCTCGTCTCTAAAACCATAATCGTAATACCACGTAGGCCTTGGTTGTAGTCGGTTAGTTAGACGCACTGCTAAATGTACTGTGGGATGATATGGAGTAAAGAGTAGATTATACTAGTAGTCTACTCTGAAAAAAAACGTGGGGGCGGATATATCTAGCCTAAACAGTAGATTCTATTAGTGCAAAAGTGGAATTTCGTGTAGCATGCAAACATATACAAAGAACAAAACGAAATATATTTTTTTAAATAGTTTTTTTTATAGTTTTTTTTGTCTTGTTAAAACTTTTGCCGCCCCCTAAAATGTTGTGCCCTAGTCCTGGGCCTAGTCGACCTGTGCACTAATATGGCTCTGCCAGTAAGACACTCACTGGTAGCTGATACTGCCGTTCTTGTTGACGTAGATTTTCCTCAGAACCTCCCGGAGATCGTCGTCTTCTAAGGGCACTCTGAGCCGCTGAAACACGCCACAGTGTGTGTCAGTCAGTAGTCGGCTAATAACTGTGCATATAGTGTGTGTGTGTGTGTGTGTGTGTGTGTGTGTGTGTGTGTGTGTGTGTATGTGTGTGCGTGCGCATATAGTGTGTGTGTGTGTGTGTGTGTGTGTGTGTGTGTGTGTGTGTGTGTGTGTGTGTGTGTGTGTTTTCTGGTTCATGTGTCTGCGTGTGTGTGCATGTGTGATATGTCTATGCACATTATGTCTTCAATGAAGAGCTAGAGAAGACCACAGGAAATGTTAAACTACTATTTAGTTTATATCACTTTATGGCGACATTAATATTATTATCTGACAACAGTACACCCTGTATAGTTATCCGTATTACTATTAGACACAATTGTACACATTGCTACCTATGAGAATCCAAGTTTTGAAGTAATCGTTTTTTGATAAAATTATGACAGTAGAATACTGTATTAAAGATGCTTATCATATTTGCAAATACCATATTTCGTTATTTTAACATCACCTACGATAAATAACTACAAACTAATCTACCACACAAATCGAAATCTTTGTATAAAATATAATCCATTGGGGGAAGTTAAAATTGTAATAAAGTACTATGTTACACCTGTGTAAGATCTACGAATTACGAACACATCCGAATAATAATAAGTAAATTACGAATATATCCGAGGATTTCCAAATGGACATCAGCGACTTAATAATATTATATGTACACAATATAATTTTCCGATTGTAAATCAGCGAGTTCTGAACACACCAGTAGGTTTTCATATAGGATTACTTCAGTATGTGCAAGTTGTAATTATATGTGTTTAATATTGTTACCTTTAGCCCTGTGATGAAATTAGCCTTGGAAACATATAGCTTGCTTTCTGTTTCGAACATTCGAAAGAGGTCTACCACCCTAATCCCCATGGTGCTCAGGTAGCGGATTAGCAGAGAAAAGGGTTCCTCCTTTTTTGCTTAAATATATTTACATTTAACTTTAATTTAAACAATGTTTGTATATTTTTTCTGTTAGACATTCGTGTAAAAACATCTGACACAATGTTTGTTTTTTAATTAATTAAAAAAAACCTCACACAACAATTATCTTATAATGGGCTTGGACTAAGTTTATATTAAATGCTTGAGTAAAGGTATTAAACTATATAGTTTAATCTTGATATCACTGACTAATAGATGAATGAACTAGAGTATTTGGACTCTATTCATGGATTCGGCGGGGGTGTGCACGTCTCTCGTTTTGTTTAAAAACTTCCACGCAGTTATTCATTTTATGCCTACAATAAATATAAAGCAAAAACAAGTGTAGCCTGTCACTCCACCACCACTCGTTGGTAAAGTGCTAGATCCGCTCCTATAAAATGTACAATGGTGTTTGATTTTTAAAAATATAATTTGTAAAGTATGAAATATAGCAAGCATATTTATATTTCCAAAACTGTTATCATTAAAAAAAGGTCTTGTTTTCTGATGTGCGCACTGTTGTAATGTACCAGTCAAAGGAGAAAACATACCAGAAGACGACTGATGTCAAGCTCACCGAAACCAGAGTATGGTACTTCTACTTGGAACATTTTTAGATTGTCTTAATGTCTATACAGCTATACACAGTGTCCTGATGTGACCAGAATGTTTATATTGGAAGGACATAACAATTAATCAACTAAAATAGGATAAAAAAAACCCTTGGTTTGTGCAGTGAGCAATTACGCAGAATTTGCAGAAGTAAATTGCACATGACGAAATGTTGTTTTTTAAAACTTACTGTTTCAGCAAGAAAGACAATTTGTTTTGTTTAACGACACCACTAGAGCACATTGATTTATTAATCATCGGCTATTGGATGTCAAACATATGGTAATTCTGACACACTCATAGAGATAAAATCCGCTACATTTTTCCATTAGTTGCAAGGAATCTTTTATATGCACCATCCCACAGACAGGATAGCACATACCACGGCCTTTGATATACCAGTCGTGGCGCACTGGCTGGAACGAGAAATAACCCAATGGGCCCACCGACGGGGATCGATCCCAAACCAATCGCGCATCGAGCGAGCACTTTACCACTGGGCTACGTCCCGCCCCTATTTCAGCAATAAAGTAAGATTTAAACAGAAATACCATGCAATTTTTTAAGATCAAGCAAACTTTAATTTTTAAGAGAATATGTGATGAGTATTTGATTGGTCATCCCTACCTCTCTGTATGCCAATCACGTCGCTTGTACTAAGAATCCCGCCGTGGTGAAGAGAAAAGTTTCTCTGTTTGGATATTTCTGTTGCCTTGTAGGCAACCTCGGTGTTGATCGGGATGTTCTAGAAGAAAGATTTAAACGGAATGTTTTCAAACATGACTTGTGCAGGTAGATTCCATACATGCAGAACCGTATGTGTGTGCGTGTTGGTATCCCACTACTCCACGGACATTTGTGAAATTTACACAGGTAGGAAGGAATGTAGACAGGTAAACAATTTGAACCATACCGCATTGTGTATACATAAACGAATACGGATACTAAAACATACTAATTAAAAGTATACACACCATGTTTGTGTTTATTACATATGATTTGTGAAAGTTGGTGGAACGAAACACTGAGCACCGTATTAGCATTATAATGACATGTTACTAAATACAAATAATAAACATGATAAATATCAAAATGTGTTTTTTCATGGGTAATAAATATCATATTGATAAGTATTATTCACACAAACAATTTACACAGACAATTTGGAACATACGATATTGTACATGACAGCATTACAACTGCCAGATATAATGCAGTCATTGACAATCAATTTCATATACTTCCAAGTTGTGATTCACTTTGTAATGTTTCATCTATAAAGGCAACTTTTCGATGTTTATTATGCCTGCTATTTGTATATAGTAATATGTCATTATAAGACTAATTCAGTTTTAAAATTTTCATTTCAGGGATTTTCATGAATCAAATGTAACAAGCAAAAACATGGTAGCATATACTTTTGATTAGGATGTTTTGGTTAGTAAATGGAACCAAGCTTTTACTTAATGGGCCAGGAAATTATATCTAGCACAATTGGCGCAAAAAATGCGGACCGTTTTCTACGAGCGCGGTTCCTGATGCGGCGGTCACATGAAAACATTGCTATTGATAAGAACATTTTTATCTACGTCTGTTAGTTGCCTAACATGGCACTTGTGACATTCTGTATAGTGAATGCGATTTAAAAAGGACAACGCATTACTTCCATTGGTAGGATGAGATTGTCTATTTGCATTTTTGCAATAGATAGAATAACACATACCACGTCATTTAATACATGAATCGTAGAGCACACACCTAGTAACACTATCCGTGTCGTTTATATGTGATTTGCGAACAATTTATTTCTTGATATATCTATTTATTGCTTGTTTATTTGTTTGTTCACTCTTTCACTTTTGTTTATTTTACATTTATTTTCAAAAGACTGAAATGAAACACGTACCTCCAAGCCGAGGTGTGTCAGCCCACATGTTGATTTGGAAACGGATTCTAACAGTTCATCACAGCCCTCCTTAGAAATTGGATTAAGTCCAAGCTAAAAGTAAAAGACATTTGATGATGATAATGATGACAATAATAAATATAACAGCAAGCGGTAATGACGGATTCCCAAGCTATAATAGCTGTACATTACTCAGACATATTTATACGTTAGTTAATTATAGCAATAAATACTCCCCCCCCCCCCCCCCCACACACACACCAACCCACATACACGCACACACTATCCCTTAACCAACTAGGAAATGTTAGCCAAATCGGTTCAGAACTTTCTTTACAAACAACAATAATACTTTTTTTTTAAACTCACAAATAAAACATGAGAGGGTTTCTTTAATAATAAGGCTGACCTCTCACACATCAAAACAGGCAGAGGGTGGTGTGTATTGACAGTACTTTACTAAACTCACTCGTGTCATCAGTATAGATGACCAAAAAAAGGTTAGCTCCCCTTGTTGAATGGAACTCTTCTGCGCGAGTTCTACTTTCGTGGACTATCACTACACTATTCAGGATGCATAGTACCAAAGAAAAGAGTTCCGTGTCAAAGTTCGAGGTGCACCGTCAAATATTTATGAGGTAAAAGCAGCTGTGGGTGTGATTGGTAGTAATCTGTGACAATGATTATTTGTGCAAAATTATCCATTGACAATAAATAAATACACTTGTATTTGTTATACAGTTGTTATGCAGTATATACCAGAGGTTGAAACTAATGCGGGGTACCCATTTATTCACCTATATTCGGTCTCACTACACAGATGTCATCTGCCATTGAAACCCATGTTAAACTGCCCAATTTCAAGCGAAGATTGCCCATAGAACGGGTTCTCGTTGGCACTAACAACATACACCATTGCGAACATACATTATATAAGCATTTATTTTCACTCCAAAATTGAGAACATTTCCGTCTCAGTTTTTTGCTATATGACCGCATCTGGCTGTAGTACCGGTCCGAACAGGTGGTTCATTAATCGATTCACTCCGGCTGTCACTTGCGCTATATACCCATGTCCCAAAAGGTCGATGCACAATATTACAAAATAGCATGGGCAAAATACAGCCAGAAGGCTTACCATTAAACATACATATTGTTTTAATTCTTCACCATTTCCTAGAAGTGAATATGTGAACCATAACATGTGTCACAATTAGGAACTATAGTGGACCGTGATGAATGAACTCTCACCCGGAAGTGATCTGTGTAGTGAGACCTTAATTCACTATATTATCAGTATTTTATATTGTGTGCCATTTACTGTTATTTGACAGTAATAATTGCTTAATTAGGTTACACTCGGGCATGGGAGTTCATAATGATCTTGACCTTGGTATTCATTTACTGTGCACTGCTGAGAAAAGAGTTTGAAAAAAGTATGTGTTGACGAATTGGAGATTTTGGCCATTATTTTTTTCTTAAATTAGTTTAATGCTTATTTCTCCAAGGTGATGGACATGTCATATAGCACTAATCTTATTTAGGATAATACGTCTTGGCAAGAAGAAATAAGCTATTAGTAATAATTAATTTTTATTGAAAACAATAATGTTAGCTGATATTAGGTTAATATCTTAGATCTCCACTAACAACGTGTATTTGAATGCAATTGACTCTGGAACTACTATATTTAAAGAACCTGATTTCTGCTGTAATTTTAATTTACCTTTTAGGTTGGTGAATTATGTTTTAGGAAAATATGGATTTTGTTTTACAATTGTTTGTGTGACTTTGGCAAAAACATTAAAATATACAAAAGTGGGTTCTGTATAGCCATTTTGCATTCTTTTCTTTATTTGTACATAAATAAAAGCTTGGTAATGATAGCTTTAGGTCTGTTCATTAAATATTGTCCATATATTCAGTCAGTTTTCTATAGTAAAGGGTATTTGAAGTATATACCAAGTACAAGAGCAGTTTTGACACATTTGTTAATCTACCTAGGAGTATATTAATAATACCTTCCATTATTACCACACTTGTAAAGCTACATTTTTCAATATTACTATGTAAATGATTTGTTACATTACAGATTGTAGTAATGCATACAATATAAATATTATAATAGTTAAAACAAAAAATAATTAAACGTCAACGTTTATCAAAAACGTAATTCACTATTGTTTGGTATCTGAACTGAACTTTATTTACACTCAGGCCGTAGTCTACGGCATATGAGGATATATATACATACAGCAGTCAATATATTTGTAACAAGATGGTGGGTGTACATAAATGTACATAAATACAATAAATATATATTAATAAATACAAAAAATACAGAATGTCAGCCAGAGGATTTGAAAGTATTCATAATTAGATTACAAAATATAGAAAGTATCAACATATACCTTTTACAATATATATGAAGTATCAATAAAATAAATGTTAATTTTTTTTACCCGTTTTTAATATAGTCGCAATAAAAAATCGCGTTTTCCCCATCGCTTGCCAAAACGCCTGTCGACTGCAAGACCCAAGTCACGTGACCCCTTGACGCGCTAACCGGCGTAACATGAAAGCGCTACAACAGCTTGCTGTGAATGTGCACCTGACATGTAGCCTTTCAGACATTTTACTAGGAAGGTGGAACACGTGTATTTTAAAACATTTTATTCTATTGAATTGAATTGTATGAATGGAATATTCTTTTGGAGATAGTTTTCAAACTGAAAATATGGTGAACCATTGTTTAGTGTTTAGATGTATCAAAGCAGCAGTTTTTCCGAACTTTAAACAAACCGACAATCACAGGGTTTGCATGGAAGTGGTTCTTAAACAGTTTGTTTAATAATCAGTCTCCATTCTACACGTTTGATAACAATGTGGATAGTATGAACTTGATTTTGTACTCGTGTTCTTCAATCGAATGCAACTACCAGTAATGTACCATAGTGAATCAGTTATGTATAGTACAATACAGTATTCGGAACTTGTTTAGTGGGCCTATTACATACACGATCCAGAAATCGATATCAATTGAGATATTACAAATGGTTGTGTGCATTAAAATAACACACCAATCGAAGTATCTCGATTGTTTTCGCCAAATCACTGCCGGTGTAAAAGGAATACAGGTCCGTAAGAACAGGGCGACCAAAATAATGGAAATATTTTCCCGGAATTTTCTGGTATTTTCGTATCTAAGAGCGCGAACGCCACTTTCAAAACAATAGTTTAAAGCACACGAAAACGCCATTTTCAAAAATAAAATAAAAATAGTTTAAACAGCACCATGTTTGACTTATTTAAAAAAAAAAACAACAACCAAAGAGATACATAACAATAAAAAAATGTATTAGAATGTTATGTATACTTTATGGCTAGTCCAGCAAAACATGCTAAGTATACTAATCAGTGTAAATAAAGTACATCAATTAACAGCATTATCACATACACACGCGCGTGCACACACTCACACACACACCAAACATAAAAAAATAATCAACAAAAAAAAACCAAAACCCACACCCTAAAGCCCCTCTTTATTAGCAAATAGTGTAGTACAGTTTCACTCCCACCTACAGATTAGTAATAAAGTGATAAACAAACTTGGGATCAATGTAATTTTTATGTAGGTACATTGCCACATTTGCACTATTTCATCAGTGGGGTCGAACTAATTTCTGGTTAACTGAATCGGGGACGAAAGGTCTGGTACCTACATTAAGACTGGCTATCGTTCTGCATTACCATTAAAGTATCACTTTGGGGTGCCAGTGTACGTGAAGAAAAATATCGTGGCAAAATATAACAATGGTTTGTAAAAATGTACATTGTTTATAGTTTAACTTGAATAAACCAAGATCGGTAGGTATGAATGTGTCACAGATTACTGGTAGCCAAATATTATTTAGTGAAATTTTGCATACGAAAAGAAGAGAATTGTGAATTCGTTTCGTTTGTTTTCGTACGATCGCAAGTATTCTGTTATATATTCAGGTGTTTAACCACCGTGGCGAAGTTGCATGCATCGCCATAGAACCGAAGTCTGCCCCGTAGTAATTACTATATGATATTTGAAATATCTTTAGAATTAATACACAAACAACATAACAAACAAGACAGATTTCACACATGGCTTCAGTTTACTCGATTGTCAAAAACATTTTCATTGGTCGGCTCTTGACAGATACAGCCAATAGACAAACGTCTTAGTAATAGCACAAAACTGTAGACAATACCGAGTTCAGGTTGAAATGGAGAATGCAGAATGATAAACTCTGTTTAATAAACTCGGGATTTAAAAATATAGAAAATATTTAATATATTCAGAAATGGTTGCTTCCAAAAAAATTATGATAGCGAATTTGGAAAAAATTCCTGATATTTGGCATTAATTCAGGAATTCCTGATATGGGTTAAAAAGTCCGGATTTTTTGGAACATTCCAGAAAGTTGGTCGCCCTGTAGGAAGCGTAGTCCTATCGGAACTGCATTCCTTGGGAATCTTAGTCCTACCCAGACTTGCATTCCGGATTTATTTTGTGTACCGTTTTCTTATAGTAAACCTAGGACTTGTATTCCTATCGGACTTAGATTCCTTCTACAGCCAGTGACAGAAATACTAGTCCGCTAAATTAATACATGTCCCTACATCTGCACGTGTTGTCTGCATGTATTATCAGCAAGGCATGACTTAAAAATGCGACTCTGGCAGCCTTCTCTCGTAGTGTAGTGGATAAGCGTACCATAAAAATACATTGTAACTGTTGGTTAAAATTCTTATGGCGCAATTTTTTATATTTTTTTATGATTCAGTAGTTATATATATTTTTTAAACAGGCTCAATTAACACGTGAGTGATTGCATGTAATCGTGTTACATTTGGATTGGAAGATGAACCTAGAACGTGCATCTTGCTTCTTCAGTTTCTATCTAAAGCAAGTATTGTACAAAGACATGTTTGTCCATTCAGTATGACGGACGAAACTTTTAAAACACGCGTCAAGCCACAAGTGTCGGACATATTTTTGTATTTGCAGAAAGGACAATATGAAAAGGGAACAAGTGAATCCAAGAAACGAGCCATACGAAGGAAAGCAAAAGCCAACTTCAAAGTAAGCTAATATTTCAATGTTGTTGTATAATTTTATGTTTTCACTGTTAGTCGTTGTGCGTGCAACTTGTATTTTTTGTGTGTTTCTTTGTCCATCGGACTTCCATTCCTCGGAATGTGTTTCTAGGAATGTAAGTCTGCGTGACATTCATAGCTAGTACTCGTAGTCCGAGGGACATTCATTCCTAGTATTGCTAGTCCGAGGGACGTTCATTCGTGGTATTCCTAATCCGTGGGACGTTCATTCCTGGTATTCCTAGTCCGAGGGACGTTCATTCCTAGTATTCCTAGTCTGCGGGACGTTCATTCCTAGTATTGCCAGTCCGCGGGACGTTCATTCCTAGTATTCCCAGTCCGAGGGACGTTCATTCCTGGTATTCCTAGTCCGCGGGACGTTCATTCCTAGTATTCCTAGTCCGCGGGACGTTCATTCCTAGTATTCCCAGTCCGCGGGACGTTCATTCCTAGTATTCCCAGTCCGCGGGACGTTCATTCCTAGTATTCCCAGTCCGAGGGACGTTCATTCCTGGTATTCCTAGTCCGAGTATTCCTAGTCCGCGGGACGTTCATTCCTAGTATTATTCCTAGTATTCCTAGTCTGAGGGACGTTCATTCCTAGTATTCCCAGTCCGAGGGACGTTCATTCCTGGTATTCCTAGTCCGAGGGACGTTCATTCCTAGTATTCCTAGTCTGCGGGACGTTCATTCCTAGTATTGCCAGTCCGCGGGACGTTCATTCCTAGTATTCCCAGTCCGCGGGACGTTCATTCCTGGTATTCCTAGTCCGCGGGACGTTCATTCCTAATATTCCTAGTCCGCGGGACGTTCATTCCTAGTATTCCCAGTCCGCGGGACGTTCTATCCTAGTATTCCCAGTCCGAGGGATGTTCATTCCTGGTATTCCTAGTCCGAGGGACGTTCATTCCTGGTATTCCTAGTCCGAGGGACGTTCATTCCTGGTATTCCCGGTCCGCGGGACGTTCATTCCTAGTATTCCTAGTCCGAGGGAGGTTCATTCCTAGTATTCCTAGTATAGTATTCCTAGTCCGAGGGACGTTCATTCCTAGTATTCCTAGGCCGAGGCATGTTCATTCCTAGTCTGCAGGACGTTTATTCCTGGTATTCCTAGTCCGCGGGACGTTCATTCCTAGTATTGGCAGTCCACAGGACGTTCATTCCTGGTATTCCTAGTCCGCGGGACATTCATTCCTAGTATTCCTAGTCCGAGGCACGTTCATTCCTAATATTCCTAGTCTACAAGACGTTTATTCCTGGTATTCATAGTCCGCGGGACGTTCA
>NC_054702.1:49364071-49376571 GCF_016097555.1 Gigantopelta aegis
CATAAGTTTACTTATTAACGTAAGAAATCTATGTTTGACAGCTACATCTCTAGCTGTCACCAGCACGGCGGTAACTATCTACTATCTCTCGCAGTTACGGTAGAAACGGACGGACGGACGTACGGACAGACGGATGGACAGACGATGACTATTGATCTTTTCGGGCGGAATATTCGAACTGAATGCACGAGGAGAAAATTGCCATCAAATTGACAAACTTCATTCAATAATTGTACATCAACATTTCACATAACATAACATAACATAACATTAGCTGTCACCAGCACGGCAGTAACTATCTCCTATCTCTCGCAATTACGGTAGAAACGGACGGACGGATGGACAGACAACGACTATTGATCTTTTCGGGCAGAACAATTCGAACTGAATGCACGAGGAGAAAATTGCCATCAAATTGACAAACTTCATTCAATAATTGTACATCAACATTTCACATAACATAACATAACATAACATAACATAACATAATAACATAACATAATAACATAACATAACATAACATAACATAACATAACATAACATAACATAATAACATAACAACATAATAACATAACATAACATAACATTAGCTGTCACCAGCACGGCGGTTACTATCTCCTATCTCTCGCAATTATGGTAGAAACGGACGGACGGACGTACGGACAGACGGATGGACAGACGACGACTATTGATCTTTTCGAGCGGAACAATTCGAACTGAATGCACGAGGAGAAAATTGCCGTCAAATTGACAAACTTCATTCAATAATTGTACATCAACATTTCACATAACATAACATAACATAACATTACATAACATTACCTAAGGTAAGCTAACCTAACCTAAACCTAACCTAAACCTAAACCTAAACCTAAACCTAAACCTAAACCTAAACCTAAACCTAACCTAATATAATATAATATAATAGAACTTCCTTCTGTCACAAGGATGTTGATGAAATCTTCTAACTCTCGTAACCATGCCTTTATCAGCCCGATGATAAATATCGTCCATCTCTTGATTCCACACGTCAGCTAAAAAACAACAACAAAACAACGTAGAAAACATTCCTCAACAATAATAATATACTCAACAACCAATGTTTAGCTAATGTGAAGAGAAATGGCATAACATTTATAAATGAACCTATTTTTACACGCATCAGTATTCACCATCTGAAATGTTTACCATTTACAAACAACGTAAACTCATCAACCTCTGCCTCAACACAACACGAGGACCTGGTTTTCTTTTTTAAGTTTATTCAACCATGGCAAATGTAGATGACATAAAAGACAGTTGCTAAACTTTCGTTGTTGAGTATATATACGTTTGCAGTAAGGCACACAATCATAAAACGAACCATCAAGGTTTAGTAAAAAGTAAAGTTTGTTTTATTTAACGACACCACTAGAGCACATTGATTTTTTATCTTATCATCGGCTATTGGACGTCAAACATATGGTCATTCTGACACTGTTTTTTCAGAGGAAACCCGCTGTCGCCACATAGGCTACTCTTTTACGACAGGCAGCAAGGGATCTTTTATTTGATACATCTTGCTAATAATAGAGATGTATGTCTTTTAGATCTGTAACCAATGCACTGATAAATAAATATCTTTCAATTGTAATTCAATTCTTCACCAAAAACAATTATAAACCAAACTATCAAAAATCAACAAGGGAGGTAACTTACCATTAAAATGCTTCATGTCATGATGTCCGACAGCTATCTTCCATCTCGTCACTGTGCCGACAGCTATCTTCCATCTCGTCACTGTGCCGACAGCTATCTTCCATCTCGTCACTGTGGCATCAACTGAAGAACTACAACAGAGAGAGAAAAATGTTCAGGAAACTGTTCAGGAAAAGATACATCCAAATAAACATTTTCATTTTGTGATTAACCATTAAATACACATGTCATAAGTTTACTTATTAACGTAAGAAATCTATGTTTGACAGCTACATCTCTAGCTGTCACCAGCACGGCGGTAACTATCTACTATCTCTCGCAGTTACGGTAGAAACGGACGGACGGACGTACGGACAGACGGATGGACAGACGATGACTATTGATCTTTTCGGGCGGAATATTCGAACTGAATGCACGAGGAGAAAATTGCCATCAAATTGACAAACTTCATTCAATAATTGTACATCAACATTTCACATAACATAACATAACATAACATTAGCTGTCACCAGCACGGCAGTAACTATCTCCTATCTCTCGCAATTACGGTAGAAACGGACGGACGGACAGACAACGACTATTGATCTTTTCGGGCGGAACAATTCGAACTGAATGCACGAGGAGAAAATTGCCGTCAAATTGACAAACTTCATTCAATAATTGTACATCAACATTTCACATAACATAACATAACATAACATAACATAACATAAATAACATAACATACATAACATAACAACATAACATAACATAACATTAGCTGTCACCAGCACGGCGGTTACTATCTCCTATCTCTCGCAATTACGGTAGAAACGGACGGACGGACGGACGTACGGACAGACGGATGGACAGACGACGACTATTGATCTTTTCGAGCGGAACAATTCGAACTGAATGCACGAGGAGAAAATTGCCGTCAAATTGACAAACTTCATTCAATAATTGTACATCAACATTTCACATAACATAACATAACATAACATTACATAACATTACCTAAGGTAAGCTAACCTAACCTAACCTAAACCTAACCTAAACCTAAACCTAAACCTAAACCTAAACCTAAACCTAAACCTAAACCTAACCTAATATAATATAATATAATATAATAGAACTTCCTTCTGTCACAAGGATGTTGATGAAATCTTCTAACTCTCGTAACCATGCCTTTATCAGCCCGATGATAAATATCGTCCATCTCTTGATTCCACACGTCAGCTAAAAAACAACAACAAAACAACGTAGAAAACATTCCTCAACAATAATAATATACTCAACAACCAATGTTTAGCTAATGTGAAGAGAAATGGCATAACATTTATAAATGAACCTATTTTTACACGCATCAGTATTCACCATCTGAAATGTTTACCATTTACAAACAACGTAAACTCATCAACCTCTGCCTCAACACAACACGAGGACCTGGTTTTCTTTTTTAAGTTTATTCAACCATGGCAAATGTAGATGACATAAAAGACAGTTGCTAAACTTTCGTTGTTGAGTATATATACGTTTGCAGTAAGGCACACAATCATAAAACGAACCATCAAGGTTTAGTAAAAAGTAAAGTTTGTTTTATTTAACGACACCACTAGAGCACATTGATTTTTTATCTTATCATCGGCTATTGGACGTCAAACATATGGTCATTCTGACACTGTTTTTTCAGAGGAAACCCGCTGTCGCCACATAGGCTACTCTTTTACGACAGGCAGCAAGGGATCTTTTATTTGATACATCTTGCTAATAATAGAGATGTATGTCTTTTAGATCTGTAACCAATGCACTGATAAATAAATATCTTTCAATTGTAATTCAATTCTTCACCAAAAACAATTATAAACCAACTATCAAAAATCAAAAATCAACAAGGGAGGTAACTTACCATTAAAATGCTTCATGTCATGATGTCCGACAGCTATCTTCCATCTCGTCACTGTGCCGACAGCTATCTTCCATCTCGTCACTGTGCCGACAGCTATCTTCCATCTCGTCACTGTGGCATCAACTGAAGAACTACAACAGAGAGAGAAAAATGTTCAGGAAACTGTTCAGGAAAAGATACATCCAAATAAACATTTTCATTTTGTGATTAACCATTAAATACACATGTCATAAGTTTACTTATTAACGTAAGAAATCTATGTTTGACAGCTACATCTCTAGCTGTCACCAGCACGGCGGTAACTATCTACTATCTCTCGCAGTTACGGTAGAAACGGACGGACGGACGTACGGACAGACGGATGGACAGACGATGACTATTGATCTTTTCGGGCGGAATATTCGAACTGAATGCACGAGGAGAAAATTGCCATCAAATTGACAAACTTCATTCAATAATTGTACATCAACATTTCACATAACATAACATAACAGAACATAACATAACATAATAACATAACATAACATAACATAACATAACATAACATAATAACATAACATAACATAACAATAACATAACATAACATAACAACATAATAACATAACATAACATAACATTAGCTGTCACCAGCACGGCGGTTACTATCTCCTATCTCTCGCAATTATGGTAGAAACGGACGGACGGACGTACAGACAGACGGATGGACAGACGACGACTATTGATCTTTTCGAGCGGAACAATTCGAACTGAATGCACGAGGAGAAAATTGCCGTCAAATTGACAAACTTCATTCAATAATTGTACATCAACATTTCACATAACATAACATAACATAACATTACATAACATTACCTAAGGTAAGCTAACCTAACCTAACCTAACCTAACCTAAACCTAAACCTAAACCTAAACCTAAACCTAAACCTAAACCTAAACCTAAACCTAACCTAATATAATATAATATAATATAATAGAACTTCCTTCTGTCACAAGGATGTTGATGAAATCTTCTAACTCTCGTAACCATGCCTTTATCAGCCCGATGATAAATATCGTCCATCTCTTGATTCCACACGTCAGCTAAAAAACAACAACAAAACAACGTAGAAAACATTCCTCAACAATAATAATATACTCAACAACCAATGTTTAGCTAATGTGAAGAGAAATGGCATAACATTTATAAATGAACCTATTTTTACACGCATCAGTATTCACCATCTGAAATGTTTACCATTTACAAACAACGTAAACTCATCAACCTCTGCCTCAACACAACACGAGGACCTGGTTTTCTTTTTTAAGTTTATTCAACCATGGCAAATGTAGATGACATAAAAGACAGTTGCTAAACTTTCGTTGTTGAGTATATATACGTTTGCAGTAAGGCACACAATCATAAAACGAACCATCAAGGTTTAGTAAAAAGTAAAGTTTGTTTTATTTAACGACACCACTAGAGCACATTGATTTTTTATCTTATCATCGGCTATTGGACGTCAAACATATGGTCATTCTGACACTGTTTTTTCAGAGGAAACCCGCTGTCGCCACATAGGCTACTCTTTTATGACAGGCAGCAAGGGATCTTTTATTTGATACATCTTGCTAATAATAGAGATGTATGTCTTTTAGATCTGTAACCAATGCACTGATAAATAAATATCTTTCAATTGTAATTCAATTCTTCACCAAAAACAATTATAAACCAAACTATCAAAAATCAACAAGGGAGGTAACTTACCATTAAAATGCTTCATGTCATGATGTCCGACAGCTATCTTCCATCTCGTCACTGTGCCGACAGCTATCTTCCATCTCGTCACTGTGCCGACAGCTATCTTCCATCTCGTCACTGTGGCATCAACTGAAGAACTACAACAGAGAGAGAAAAATGTTCAGGAAACTGTTCAGGAAAAGATACATCCAAATAAACATTTTCATTTTGTGATTAACCATTAAATACACATGTCATAAGTTTACTTATTAACGTAAGAAATCTATGTTTGACAGCTACATCTCTAGCTGTCACCAGCACGGCGGTAACTATCTACTATCTCTCGCAGTTACGGTAGAAACGGACGGACGGACGTACGGACAGACGGATGGACAGACGATGACTATTGATCTTTTCGGGCGGAATATTCGAACTGAATGCACGAGGAGAAAATTGCCATCAAATTGACAAACTTCATTCAATAATTGTAACATAACATAACATAACATAACATTAGCTGTCAACATTAGAAACGGACGGACGGACGGACGGACGGACACATACGACATAACATCGAACTGAATATTGCCGTCAAATAACATAATTGTACATAACATAACATAACATAACATAACATAACATAACATAATAACATAACATAATAACATAACATAACATAACATAACATAACATAACATAATAACATAACATAAACATAATAACATAACATTAGCTGTCACCAGCATGGCGGTTACTATCTCCTATCTCTCGCAATTATGGTAGAAACGGACGGACGGACGTACGGACAGACGGATGGACAGACGACGACTATTGATCTTTTCGAGCGGAACAATTCGAACTGAATGCACGAGGAGAAAATTGCCGTCAAATTGACAAACTTCATTCAATAATTGTACATCAACATTTCACATAACATAACATAACATAACATTACATAACATTACCTAAGGTAAGCTAACCTAACCTAACCTAAACCTAAACCTAAACCTAAACCTAAACCTAAACCTAAACCTAAACCTAAACCTAAACCTAAACCTAACCTAATATAATATAATATAATATAATAGAACTTCCTTCTGTCACAAGGATGTTGATGAAATCTTCTAACTCTCGTAACCATGCCTTTATCAGCCCGATGATAAATATCGTCCATCTCTTGATTCCACACGTCAGCTAAAAAACAACAACAAAACAACGTAGAAAACATTCCTCAACAATAATAATATACTCAACAACCAATGTTTAGCTAATGTGAAGAGAAATGGCATAACATTTATAAATGAACCTATTTTTACACGCATCAGTATTCACCATCTGAAATGTTTACCATTTACAAACAACGTAAACTCATCAACCTCTGCCTCAACACAACACGAGGACCTGGTTTTCTTTTTTAAGTTTATTCAACCATGGCAAATGTAGATGACATAAAAGACAGTTGCTAAACTTTCGTTGTTGAGTATATATACGTTTGCAGTAAGGCACACAATCATAAAACGAACCATCAAGGTTTAGTAAAAAGTAAAGTTTGTTTTATTTAACGACACCACTAGAGCACATTGATTTTTTATCTTATCATCGGCTATTGGACGTCAAACATATGGTCATTCTGACACTGTTTTTTCAGAGGAAACCCGCTGTCGCCACATAGGCTACTCTTTTACGACAGGCAGCAAGGGATCTTTTATTTGATACATCTTGCTAATAATAGAGATGTATGTCTTTTAGATCTGTAACCAATGCACTGATAAATAAATATCTTTCAATTGTAATTCAATTCTTCACCAAAAACAATTATAAACCAAACTATCAAAAATCAACAAGGGAGGTAACTTACCATTAAAATGCTTCATGTCATGATGTTCGACAGCTATAACTTTATTCAATAACTGTACATCAACATTTCGTATCACGTAACTCCACCCATCACAAGGATGTTGATGAATCTTCCAACTCTCGTAAGAAAATGCCTTCAGGGCTGTCACCAGCCCGATACATAAATAATCATTTCCATCTTGTGATTAACCACACGTACACACTCATAAGTTTAAAAAAAAGACGTAAGAAAACATGTTTGACAACTACATAACTAATGAAACTTTCAAGCGGTAAAACTATCTCTCACAATTACGGTAGAAACGAACTATCAAGAACACTGACAGAACGGATTACAGACGAAGATATTTCTTTTCATGCGGAATACCTCATTTGACATCAGTCGTCGTGCTAATAATGGAGGTGTTCATTCTTTTAGCTGTGTCATCAGCTGTTACAAATCCATAACATATATATTTTTGAATGATAACCGTTTTCTTCACCAAATATACTCTTCAAAAGAAGAACGCAAAACCACATTGTCGTAACATTTGGAGAATTCATTTAATTATTGAATGGTGAGTCCGATAATTACCAAATGTTGCAGGATTGTTCACAATTCACTCTAGTCCATTGTGAGTAAGTGATAGGACACACCACCAAGGTCAAGGTCATCTGGAGTCAATACCGGGTGTGGCCTCCGCAATGTGTTGACAACTGCCTGGCACCGCCTGCCCATTGAAGCAACCAGAGTACGGATGACGTCCCGGGGGATGGTGGCCCACTCGGACAGCACGGCTATTGATCTTGCCAGCTCGGGCAGGGTCTGGGGCTGTGAATGTCGCTGTCGGAGGCGTCAAATTGACAAACTCGTCCCATAGATGTACTCAACATTTCAAATCCGGTAACATAACGATGGCCAAGGAAGGACATTAATGTAACCTGTTCTGTAGGAAAGCCGTTGTGAGACGTGCTGAACCTGAGGCCTGGCATTGTCATGTTGGAACTTCCTGCGTTGGCGTTGGCCATAACTGGAACTCTGTAACCATGCCTTTAGGAGCCTGGTGATATAGCCCGTGCCATCTCTTTGCTCCACACGTGGACCAGGTCAGTTCTGCAAAACAACGTAGAAAACATTCCCACACCATGACACTATACCCGCCAACCAATGTCTGTCCACTTCCTGCAAGCAGTTTGCCGCATAACATTCACCAACCTATTTTTACACGCATCAGTATTCACACGCGAAATGTTTCCATCACAAACGTCGTAAAGCAGAACCTCTGCCTCGTCACTGAACACGAGGACCTGTCTTTTTTCGCAGTTGAGGCAACCATTGTCAAATGTAGATGGACACCACTGCAGTTGAAACGACGTTGTTGAGGTATATAAGATTGCACCTCGGCACTGGACGTCTGGCACGAATTCAACCTCACGTAAAAAGTAAAGTACGTTCTGGTAACGATACCCTGCGCAAACCTGGTTTTTATCTCATCGGCTATTGGACGTCAAACATATGGTCATTCTGACCCGTTTTTTCAGAGGAAACCCGCTGTCGCCATGTAGCGGTCCTTACCCAGCAAGGGGTAGTGATTTGATACATCTTGACCGGATAATAGGGTATGTCTTTTAGATCTGATCCATGTTGATGGTAAATATCCTTTCAGTTGTAATTGGTGCTTGGGGAAACATGGAATGCCCTGGCTAACAAAAATCTGGATTCGGAGGTAACTTCATTAAAAGCTTCATGTCATGATGTCCGACAGCTATAACTTTCTCTAACGGTACATGAACGTTTCGTGTCCTGGAACTCCAACTGTCGCCAGATGTTGATGGCCTTCCAACTCTCGAACATGCCTTCCTGCAGCCCGACGATTATCTTCCATCTCTTGATTCCACACGTGCACGTGCAGAAAAAACGCAGGTGCAGTGGTTACAACAATAACGTGGTTGCTTTCAAGCAAAATATTCACATTTAAAACGAACTTTATTGTACACTGAAGAACGATTACTTAAGATATTTATTTCATGCAACCGTGGGACATCAGTTTGGGACATGCAATGACCTTCTTTCACAAAGCTTCAGCTGGTACAAATCCACTAAAATATATAGTTATAACCCATTTGTACCCTTTTGCGTTTCTTTTTTTGAACCAAATATATTAAAAGGCCAACTATCAAAAATCAAGAAGGAAGGTCACTGACCATTAAAATGCTTCATTTCTGACAGCTGCACATTCAGCTGTCACCAGCCCGATGATAAATATCTTCCATCCCTTGAATTCCACATGTCAACTAAAAAAAAAAGTACAAACCATTACTCAACAATAACAATGAAACTTTCAAGTAAAACACACAATTATAAAACGAACTATCAAGAATATTGAAAAACGATTAAAAAAGTTATGGCAAACAGCTGTATCTTCAGCTATTATGATCCCTCTGACAAATATCTTCCATCTCTTGTACTTGTGGCATCAATTTAAAATAACAACCATTTATCTTTGTCTAAACAATTCAAAGTGAATTCTTGAGGAAAAGATCTTTAAAATTTACCCACTTTATTCAGTAATTGTCCATCAACATTTGTTGTCCCTTCAGCTGTATCTTCAGTTGTTACCAGATCGCTGTTAAATATCTTCCATCTCTTGTGCTTGTGGCATCAACTGAAAATAACAACCATATATCTTTTCTCAAAGAAATCAAATTGAATTCTTGAGGAAAAGACTTAAAATTACATGAACTTTTCACATGCAATCAGTCATCCCGATAATAAAAAACAATTATGTCGGCTGTGTCTTCTACTGTTACCAGCCTGCTGATAAATATCGTCCATCTCTTGTAATTGTAGGATCAACTGAAGCAGAACAAATATTTATCTTTCTCCCAACAATTCCAAATGAATTCCTGAGGAAAATATTTCTAAACATTTACCCACTTTATTCAGTAATTGTCCATCCACATTTCATGTAACTTCAAATGTCATCAGTAATCCTGCTATTTAAACAAAGTTATGCCTACCAGCTGTATCTTTAGCTGTTACTACCCCTCTGACAAGTATCTTCCATCTCTTGTAATTGTTGGGTCAACTGATGAAGAACAAATATTTATTGTTCCCCCAACAATTGCAAATGAATTCTGGAGGAAAATATTTCTAAAAATCAACAAACTTTATTCAGTAATTGTCCATCTACATTTCATGTATCTTCCATCTCTTGTAATTGTAAGATCTTACAAGGAAGAAAGGAAGGAAATGTTTTATTTAACAACGCACGCAACACATTTTATTTACGGTTATATGGCATCAGACATATGGTTAAGGACCACACAGATATTGAGAGAGGAAACCCGCTGTCGCCACTTCATGGGCTACTCTTTTCGATTAGCAGCAAGGAATCTTTTTATATGCACCATCCCACAGACAGGATAGTACATGCCACGGCCTGTATTACACCAGTTGTGAAGCACAGGCTGGAACGAGAAATTGCCAAATGGGTCCACCGACGGGAATCGATCCTATACCGACCGCGCATCAAGTCAACACTTCTGGCAAAATGCTGTGTAATCGTCGTACTTCAGACTTTACAAATTGCACAAATAAATGTGTTTCATCAGTGCATTTAAGAAAGCATCTTCCATATCAGCAGAGATCATCATAAAAGAAAGGAGATTTAAGAAGAGGTCATTCACATCTCAGAGTGTAAATAATGATCAATCTAATTAAAATTAGCTTCACTATTGCATGTGGATCTAACAGCAGCCAGTTGTAGCTCATGTCCACCAATCAAAACCTTACTTGCAGAATCATGCCAGTGATTTAAAAATAATTTGAAAACATTCCGAATTATCCTGAGGGTATACCACATGTTTCGTGTGAATTACGAAAGCCTTAAAACATGTTTTATTTTATAAAATAAATAATTTGTAATGTAAAACTGAAGACTGATTTAGTTTTTTTTTTTATTTTATAAATAAATAAATAAATTTTAATGTAAAATTGAAGACTGATAGCCCATCCCGTACGTATTGGTATGGTTCGCTGTACTGCGGCCACTAACAGACTCGCCCGATATTTTCAGAATTTGTATGCTCCCAAATAACGTTATAAAAGGCGAAGTGTGATTGGTCAATATTTAAATTATTATTTACAGAGGAAATGTTACCTGGACATTGGAGACTACGCAGTGTTGTTAGCAATCTGATTAAAATTAGTTCTATTGGTCTAAATAAGACATTCGTAATTCACATGAAACATATCGTATACCCTCAGGATAATTCGGAATATTTTCAAATTATTTTTAAATCACTGGCATGATTCTGCAAGTAAGGTTTTGATTGGTGGACATGAGCTCCATCTGGCTGCTGTTAGATCCACATGTAATAGTGGAGCTAATTTTAATTAGATTGAAATAATGATAATCATACATTCTAAGTATTAGGTGAACCGTCCCTTGATGCAGACATGTATACTGATGATATAACAGAAACAATATCACTCTTCAGAATCAGTGTTCAAAATGGCCTTTTTTTACATCCCCCCCCCCCCCCCCCAACCCCACACTACCACCCCCGAAACCTGTGAATGCCGATATATAATTGGTTATGATTTGATTACATGTACAATTATATTGAAAGGCAGCCAGAATAGTAGTGTTATCCTATAACTGCTCGTGTTACATCACTGACACTATGTGATACCACTGGCAGCAGTAATGAAACAAGTTATGTTATCACACTCCATGTGAGAAACATCTCAGTTGTGGAAGTTTTATGTACACAATACAACTGCATCATATTGTCATTAAATTGTGTCTGAACACATCTGAAAACACCCAGATGTAGGTCAAGGGTCTGTCAAGGTCACTTTGACCTATTCGAGATACACGGCATGTATCCATATATTAGAATTGTTGTTTTAGGTATCCAGTGGAGGATTAATAACAAACTAATACTAAACTGCATTATAATGTCGATTTATTAAACAATATATAAAAACTAGACAATTCATTCCAATGAATCTGGAAACGCGGTGTCCTTGGAGATGACTCCTAATTGAAAACACTCGTCCACAGTCAGTGCACTGGTGCCCGCCTAGTCTGCCGTGATGGACAACCACATGTCTGCGGTCAGCAGACCTTCCACAGTATTGTTGGCCGCAGTCTTCACAAACTGTTCTGAAAAACAAAATTAGGAACATACGATTAGGTGTCCTAAACCCGGGAGAGCAGACTAAGATATGCCTAAACTATAAGAAAATTATTGGATGGAAAATTATAAAATGATTTTCCAAAACGTATTTCCTTAATTTATCTTTCAGGGTCAGGGTATACAAACTTTCATCATGACACTTTTTAAGTATAAA